>NC_047679.1:33137025-33437025 GCF_011762505.2 Arvicanthis niloticus
AGCAAGGAAACGTCCAATTACTTCTGTGGCATTAAAAGTCTTTTTACAGGGAAATGTAGCAAATAGAGCAGAACTGTCCATTGTTTCATCAGACTATTATTATGAATACCTAGCCCACTTGCAATAATCTGTAACGCTCCATGTTAAATGCTTTCTCTGGCTATCACAGATCACTTGCAAAGGTCACATCTAGAAGCAGCTTTCATAAAGGCTAAATAGAACAGCTTTGAAGCACATTCTGCACTGGAACATCTCGAGGTATTCCCAGTAAAGCTGTGCCCCAGTTATATATGGAACTAACTTACTAACACACCAGTTAGGCCTCAACTTATTTTCCTACTTCTCTCTGCATTATGCCCTTGGATCTGTCCCATGCATCTATCCATCCTTTTGTGTCCAGAGGCACAGTCAGCTGCCACCTCTTAGTTTTTTTTTTATTGTTATTTCTGCCCCCTCTGCCACAACCATCTCTGAGCCTTATAAAAAATGGAAAAATATGATCCATTTTTAACTATGAGGTCTATATATTCCACCTACACATGTACCTATCTCAATACCCCCCTCTGCACATACATACACATACAGAGAGAGGGGAAGTACTACACACACATGTGCATGTAAAAGTAGGAGAATTCATATGACATTTAAACATAAATGTAATGACAACTCTCCAATTTGCCATGATCATTAGAGTTAACCATGAAAAATATCAACTAAATATATAATGTATTTGGAAAATTTGAACTTTCTCTCTTGATATCCTCAGTACTCCTCTGCTTTGATAAGCATTTTACATGAACTGATTTTTAACCTAGTAGACTGAATAAATTGTAACAACCTTTTTCTTTTGCCCTTCTAAAAACTGCTAATGGACAGTGAACTGGTCAATCAGCAGGTGGAGGAGCAGAGAAAGAGGACAGGGCAAAGTTGATAGAGGTAATAAACTAGCTTCAGATAATGAAGACTGATTGTGCATTCACCTTTCTGTGAATGTCTAAAGCTGTGAAGGGCAATACCAAATGCATTAAGAGAAGAGAGCTCTGTGTTACTCTTTTTGTAAGCTCTGATCTGTTAAGCTGTCAGAGACCTCTTTCTGTATATACAAGAAAGGACATTTTCAGGAGATCTGCTCCTGAATTTGGTGTAAGTTGGAATATATACCCACAGAAATAACTAAATTATAATGGCTACTATATAAAGGTCCATGTCTTTCCAAAACATAACTCATCTAAATATAATGTCTAAAGACACTGGTTACTGACAAAAAACGGGGTGGGGAAAAGTGATTCTTTAATCTCATAAAATAAAATCTGAAGTATAACTACTGGGATGTTAACTACAGTTTTGGAAACAACTTCTCTGAAAGGAAGGCTGGAGACAATTAAAATATTGAAAATGGAAGATGGCTGTCATGAAGCTACACTAAGGGAATGAGATGCAGCCATGAAATGAAAGCTTCTAGTAGGAATAGCTTTTCTGGAAACACGTTTTGCTTCTCAGAAATTGAGTTTTTGTTCAGGCCTCACATCAGGTTAATAGTACATCTTAAGAACACTTAAAACTATACATTTAATCTGTTTTCATACTGTATATTGAGAACTGTTTAACTTGCCTTAAAAGAAAACAATGTAGTCAACATTGTGATGCTGTCGATTTCCCATGAATCAGCTTTTACGAGGTAAGCTAACTGTATAGCTTTAATAATTAATTATGTACTCTACTATGTCCCTTACCCAGAATAATGTGTGCGAGAGAGTATATGTGTAAGGATGCATGTTTGTATGTGTGTGTGCATGCATGTATTTGTGTGTGTGCCTGTTGTAGTAATCACTGGGCTGAATGTAACAAAATAGGTTGAATACAGCCTTAAGAAAACCAAATCTGCTTTAACTTTTGGTGGCAACAAAATTTCATATATATATATATGTGTGTGTGTGTGTGTGTGTGTGTGTGTGTGTGTGTGTGTGTGTATGTGTGTGTGTGTGTGTGAAAATAACATGTTTGTCCTTTTTATTTGTTTGTTTATAATTTTTCCATTTGGTTATTTATTTGTTCACTTTACATCTCAATCACAGCCATCTTCTCCTCCCAGTCTACCTATCTTGGCCTCTCCCCCCACACCTTCCTTTCACTTCTGAGAAAGGTTTGGTCCCCCCCCCGTACCAACTCTGGGACCATCTTCAGGTCTTTCACTCCTTCCCCTAACTCTTCCACAAGACTTTCCAGATCCATCCAATGTTTAGCATTCAGTCTCTGCAGCTGTTTTTGTCAGGTGCTGGGTGAAGCCTTTCAGAGAATGGTTATGCTAGGCTCCTGTCAGGAAATCCAAGCTGACAGATACTAGCATAGCCTGAACCTTTCAAGGTAGTTGAAGGAGGAAGGCAGGCCAGCAGTGTGTACCTATTGATCCTCTGATGACAGCTCAGAATATCCCCCACCCCTAAATTGACAGAGGTTTCTACTGCATTAATTTATGTCCATCTGTGTATCAAGGGCATCAGTGACAAATATAGCTAGCAACAGTGTATTTACATGTTGTATCATTGTGATAAGGCTTTGACTAACAATGAGACAGCAAAGTCTCACAGTATTTCCCTGTGAATCCACTACCTGTGCAGTTACAGTAGTAGGTTGTGTCCTCCATTCATTCATAGTCCTCCATAGAATTTCAGCTGACTGGCACATTCATCAATGTTGAGTTCACAGTGGTCTTCAAGGAATCCAGGTGTATAGTCCAGAGGTAAGCCCCCAAAGCATCCTGAAATGTGACGCGATGTAGGCTTGGCTGGGTTCACATTCATCAATTCCAACTCACATTTCACAGCAGGATACTTTTTAGGACAGTCACACATGTATCTTCCTATCTCATTGAGGTATACACACCATATTCATCACAGGTCAGAATGTATTTATCCATGTTTGTGCTTTTGATTGCTGTTCTACATCAGTAGGAGTCAGTAAATCTTCTGCTGTAAACACCTGGGGGGAAATTGATTAAGATGAGATTCCTCACTAATTTACCATATCTTTTTTTCTATTCAGTTCAATAATATAAAGCAAAGCCCTTTGTGAGACTTTGTCTAGTGAAGACATACGGTTAATTACCTAGCCACTATTTGGTCTATGTCTATCCTGCCTTTATTCCTTTTAACAAAGCTGTAAAACCCACTTCTATATAGTCATTGATTAACTGAATCAAATATATGAACATTTTTATTTATTGTTTGAGAATTTCATTCATGAACATAATGTTTTGATTAACCCATCTTCTACTACACCCACCCCTGATTCCTCATCCCATACTGCCAACTAGTTTTCATCTCAACTTTCAGTAGTCTTTTATTTTAAGAATTTAAGATATATATGTATATTATATATTAATGAAATATTATTATATCTATTATATCTGCCATTACTCTTTCCAACTTTTCCTATATTCCTCCCAACCATACCTTCTTACCAACTTCATGTTCCTTTTCTTGTTTTTTGTTGTTGTTCATTTATTCTTTGAAATTCATTTCCTTTTATTGAGAATATATTTTTCTTATATTATATATCCTGATTAAAGGATCCCCTCCTCCTACTCTTCCTAATTCCTCCCCACCTCCCCTACCCTCAACATCCACTCCTGTTCTGGATCATAATATAAAAGAATAGGCTTTGAAAAGAAAGCAGCAAAACATAACAAAATACAAAATGAAACAAAAGCCATCACATTGAGGTTGGACAAGGCAAGCCAACGAAAGGAAAGAACTCAAGAAAAGGACAAGAATCAGAGATCCACACATTTCCACACTCAGGAGTCCCATAAAAATATTAAACTGGAAAACATAATCTAAAAACAGAGACCCTGCTGCAAACCTGTGCAGGCCATGTGCTTACTGTCAGTCTCTATGAGTTCATATGAGCCTTGATTAGTTTTACTAAGAAGGCCTAATTTTCTTGATGATCCCCATATCCTCTGTCTCTTATCATCTTTTCTACCTCCCCTTCCACGTGGTTCCCTGAACTCTGAGGGCCTCCCTTCAATGATTTGATGGAGATATCTCATTCAGGGATGGGTGTTCCAAGGTTTTTCACTCTGTGCATGCTGGCTGTGGGTCTTTGTATTTGTTCCCATCTGCTGCAGGAGGAAGCTTCTCTGATGATGGCTGATTAAGACCGCTGATCTACGGGTGTACCAAAAATAACATTAGGGGTCAATTTATCACTCTGTTGTTGTTGTGTGTTGTTGTTTTTAGAACAGTAATACTTGGTTTTTACCTTAGGTTCCTGGGCTATTTTAGTCTCCTGTTCTTGTCAAGAACCAAAAATATGGCAGTGTAGGATATGGGTTCAATCATGAGAAGAGGACCTTATGTCAAACCAGACATTGGTTGGTTATTTCCATAAGATTTGTGCCACCATCATTACCCTAGCATACTTTGCGTGCAAGACAGATTGCAGATCAAAAGGGTTTATGGCTGTGTTGGTGTTTGTGTTTCTCTGTTGGTAGCCTGCAGCATACCTTCCTATACCAAAGACACTAGAATATAGAGAGGAAGGTTCTATGTACACACTAGCCTGACGTCTCCAGGTTCAATGAGTTGTGCAAATATTGTATTCAGCAATGGAGTTTTGCTGTCAGTTTGTGGAAAGAAGCCTATTTTTTGGCAACAGCATAGGTTATTTGGGGATTCCCATGGAACCCCTTGGCAAGTAACTCAATTACATGCAGTACAATCCTAGTACTGGGAGCTTCATTTGGCTTTGTTTGGTGACAGGATATGACTAGTTGATATGACTAGTCATATCCCTCATTATTTCACCATTTCATTTAGATTACCTTTATATATTTTAGGAAGTATATATTGTAGTAGGCTTCCATATTAACTCTCAAATGCCCTTAATTTTAGCTGTCTCTCCTCATATTCCCTCTTTCAACCCTCTCTCCCATCCATCTCCTCAACCTGATTCTCCCATTTACATCCCCATCCATCTATAAATTATCTACTCTATTTTCATTTCCTACATTTAAACCCTCTAGTCCCTTACTCTATACATACCCCCTATGGTTCTACGGGTTGTAGTTTTGATTTTTATTGACTTAACAGCTAATATTCACATAGAAGCAAATACATATCATATTTGTCTTTCTGGGTCTATGATACTTTACTCAGTATGATTTTTTTCTAGTTGCAGCCATATACTTATAAATTTCATGATGTCCTTTTTAAGATGACTCCATTATGTAAAAGTACCACATTCTCTTCATCCATTCTTCTGTTGAGGGACATCTATGTTACTTCCAATTTCGGGCTATTGTGAATAGAGGGGACAATGAGCATGGTTGGGTATGTGTTTCTGTGGTAGGATGAAGCAATATTTGAGGTATATTCCCAAGAGGGGTAAAGCTGAACCTTGAAGGTAGATCGATTCTTATCTTCCTGAAGAACAGCCACATTGATTTACATAGTGGCTGTTCAAGTTCATACTCCTACCACAGTGGGTGAGTGTTCCCCTTACTAATATCACTTGTTTTATTGATTTTAGCCATTCTGACAGGTGTAAGAAGAAATTTCAAGGAAATTTTGAGGTTCATTCCCCTTATGGCGAAGGATGTTGAACATTTCTTCAAGTATTTATTAGGTTTTTGATTTTCCTTTATTGAAAAATTGCTTATATATGCACCCTCATTTTAATTGGGTTATTTATTTGCTTTGTATCTAGTTTATTGATGCCAAGAAAAAATATATAATATATCTATTGGATATTAGTCCTTTTTTGAATATATAGTTGGTAAAAAACTTTTTTTCATTCCGTGTAAAGTGTTGTTTCCCTGAATTCTTTCTCAGTACATTTGTCATTTTTATATGGAAAGTTACTGACTTTTGTGAGTTAACTTTGTAGCCACTTACTTTCCTGAAAGTATTTGTCAGCTATTGGTATCTTTTGGTGGAATTTATGGGCCATTTATGTATACTTTCATATTTTATACAAGGAAACATACTTTGATTTCTTTCTTTCCAAATTGCATCCACTAGATCCCATTCTTATTGCTCTAGCAAAGACTTCAAGTACTGTATTGAATTGGTGCGTGAAGCTGAACAAACTTATCTGGCTCCTAATTTAATGAAATGTTTGAGTTTCTCTCTATTTAAGATAATGTTGGAAACTACCTTTATTCTGTTGAAGGATGTCTTTAGAATGTTGCATTTTGTGAAATGACTTTTCTGCATCTAATGAGATAGTCATGTGGTTTTTGTCTTTCAAATTGTTTACATGGTAGATTACATGTATTGACTTATATATGTTGAACCATCTCTGCATCATTGGGATGAAGCCTACATGATCATGATCTGAGATGTTCTTTTTTTTACATTTTTATTGGATATTTATTTACACTTCAGATGCCATCCCCTTTCCCCCATTACCCCCCTTAGAAAACCCCTATCTCATGCCCCCTTTTCCTTTTTGCAATTATACATTTTTTTAAAATGTTAATCATAGGCTTTATAAGTTTGGTATTGTTCAATCAGAGGTGTAACCCACTACCCAACCTAGATATATCAACTATCTTTGACTGGTGGAGACACATGAACATCTGCCTCCATGTCTCCCCCCTCTTTCTCTCTCTCATCACCTAGCTTCTCCTCTCCTTCTTCTCCTCCTCTTCTTACTCCTTCTCTTCCTCTCAGTACTCTTCTCACCTTAGCTCCTTCTACATATCACCCTTCCTGTTAAGATAAAATTTTCTCTCAAAATACAATTAGAGCATAATTATGCCAATTTGTACCAGTGAGGTACAAGATAGTCCTAATACCCAGTCCATCCTTTTGTTGACTAACCAGCACCTCTGTCATCTATCCTAACTAAAACATTTAGTTCTGAACCTGGCTTTAGGATGAATGTCAGCTGACGACCATCCACTCAAATCTTTTCTCTCAAGGTAAATAGCTATGCTATAAGTTTTCAACCCCATCAGAAATCCAGAATGACTGAGTTAACTAAAATTGTGGGAAGCACAAAGCATAGCTTCTAAAACTTAGCCAATTTATAGAGACCTCTGAACACCTGGACAGTTCCTCTACTTCAAAACGTTGGAGCATCTGTTCTTCTGCCTTCTGGCCCAGGATCACCTGACAGGCCTTAGTGCTGCAGAATTATTAAGGGCTGATTACTCTATCTAGGCAGATATAATCAGTCGACTATTCTGCAAGTGTGTCCTTTTCTGGACAGTAATTTGTCTGTAGAAGGAAAGAGGCAATTCTTGTCTAGTGGCTGTCTCACCACAACTGGAGTAACTCCAAAGATGCTCAATTTCTTCTTAGAATTCAATATAGGAAGTTGTCAGGAGTAGACAGGTCTCTAATCAAAATGAACATTAATACAGAAATGTTTGTAACATCAATTCTGTGGACTTCTGACCTTTTGAAAACCAACTATCCATGTAAGGTAATCTGGACTGTTGTCTGTTAACTCCATTCAGCTATTTCTAAATAAAACATAGAAAACACCCTAACAATAAAGTCCAATCGATGAATTTGCTATAGTCCCTTAACTCACAGGCTAACCATCTCAAATCAGTTAAAAAAGTTAAAGAAGGACAGGGTCTAGGCCTTGTATTCCTAAATGTGTTATACTGGTACAATGCCTATGAGAGTAACAATATTCATCTCACTTTTATATCAGTAGAAGCTGGTACCAATGAACACCTTAAAATTTGTAATCAAAGTAAATTGGTGCCATTTAAGAATTTATATCTTCATCTTGATACTAATTAATACAGATTTCTACTAATAGGTTATGGCTATGCAATACACCCTAGCTAATCCTCTCTATTCCCACAAAACCACTACTTTTCCCTAGAAAGACAGCCCAACATTTACCACCTTAGTCTCCAAGCCCAGGGAATAGGGGCGCTGACCTCTTCATTAGCTTCTTCAAGCTGATTATGGGCATTGAGATATTAGAAGAGGAGTGGGGGGAAGAGCAAATTGACAAGCATCTGATGCTGTGTCTTCACTGCCTCCAGATGGAATTCCTGGACCTCAGAGGTTTGAGCAGGTCTGCCCAGCTTGCTTGTTGAGTAGATACACCAAGGCTGATCATTCTGCAATATACAATTCTCAAAACAAATTTTAGTATCAAGATAGTTTTTTTAAATAGGGCTGACATTTTATTAAGGATGTTGGTTCTAACTGCTTTCTTCCCCCCCCCCTTTTATTGGATATAATATTTACATTTCAAATTTGATCCCCTTAACGCATTCCCCCCACCACACCAGGAACCCCTTATCCCATCTCCCCTCCTCCTGCTTCTATGAGGGTGTTTACCCACCTACCACCCCAATCCCCCTCCCCCCCTCAGATTCCCCCCTACACTCAGTGCTCAGCCTTCAAGGTACCAAAGACCTCGTCTCCCACCTATGCCCACCAAGGCCATCCTTTCCTACATATACAGCTGGAGTCATGTGTCTCTCCATATGTGCTCCTAGGCTGATGGTTTAGACCCTGGGGAGCTCTGGCTGGTTGGTATTGTTGCTCTCCTCATGGGGCCACCAACCCTTTCAGCTCCTTCAGTTTACTCTCTAACTTCTCCATTGGGAACCTTTGATCAGATTAATGGTTAGCTGTGAGTATCTGCCTCTGGGTATGTCAGACCTCTGGGGGGCCTCTAAGGAGACAGCCTTATCAGGCTGCTGTCCAGCTTTCCCTTCCTGACATCCATATCAGCTTCTATTTTTGGTGACTGCACGTGGAATGAATACCCAGGTGGAATGGTCTCCATACAACCTCTCCTTCAGATTCTGTCCCACACTTTGTCTCCATATTTGCTCCCTTGGGTATTTAGTTACTCCTTCTAAGAAAGACCTAGGCATCCTCACTTGTTCTTTCTTCTTCATGAGTTTCATGTTGTTGATAGTTGAATCTTTGTTGTTTGAAACTTTTGGGCTAATCTTCGCTTATCAGTGAGTAATACCATGTGTGTTCTTTTGTGATTGGGTTACCTCACTCAGGATGATATTTTCTAGTTCCATTCATTTACCTAAGAATTTCTCGAATTCATTATTTTTAATAGCTGAGTAATATTCCATTGTATCAGTGTACAACTTTTTTGTATACATTCCTCTGTTGAAGGGCATCTGGGTTCTTTCCAGCTTCTGGCTATTATAAAAAAGGTTGCTATGAACATAGTGGAGCATATGTCTTTGTTATTTGTTGGGGCATTTTCAAGGTATATGCCCAGGAGTGGTATAGCTGGGTCCTCAGGTAGTGCTATGTCCAATTTTCTGAGGAACCACCAAACTGACTTCCAAAGTGGTTGTACCAGCTTGCAGCCCCACCAACAAAGAAGGAGTGTTCCTCTTTCTTCACATTCTCTCCAGCATATACTATCACCTGAATTTTTGATCTTAGCCATTCTGACTGATGTCAGGTGGTATCTCATTGTTGTTTGATTTGCATTTCCCTGATGACTAAGGATGTTGAGCATTTCTTAAGGTGCTTCTGAGCCATTCGTGTTTCCTCAGTTGAGAATTCTTTGTTTAGCTCTGTACCCCATTTTTAATGGGGTTATTTTGTTGTTTGGTGTCTAATTTCTTGAGTTCCTTGTATATATTCAATATTAGCCCTCTATCGGATGTAGGATTAGTAATGATCTTTCCACAATCTGTTGGTTGCCGTTTTGTCTTGTTGACAGTGTCCTTTGCTTTACAGAAGCTTTGCAATTTGATGAGGTCCCATTTGTCAATTCTTGATCGTAGAGCATAAGCCATTGGTGTTCTGTTCAGGAACTTTTCCCTTGTGCCAAAGTATTCGAGGGTCTTCCCCACCTTCTCTTCTATTAGTTTCAGTGTATCTGGCTTTATGTGAAGGTCCTTTATTTACTTGGAGCTTTGTACAAGGAGATAAGAATGGATTAATTTGCATTTTTCTACATGTTGACCTCCAGTTGAGCCAGCACCACTTGTTGAAAAAGCTGTCTTTTTTCCACTGGATGGTTTTAGCTCCCTTGTCAAAGATCAAGTGACCATAGGTATGCAGGTTCATTTCTGGGTCTTCAATTCTATTCCATTGATCTTCCTGTCTGTCTCTGTACCAATACCATGCAGTTTTTATCACTACTGCTCTGTAGTACAGTTTGAGGTCAGGGATGGTGATTCCCCCAGAACTTCTTTTATTGTTGAGAATAGTTCTGGCTATCCTAGGTATTTTGTTATTCCAAATGAATTTGTAAATTGCTCTTTCTATGTCTATGAAGAATTGATTTGGAATTTTGATTGGTATTGTGTTGAATCTGTAGATTGCTTTTGGCAGGATGGCCATTTTTACTAAATTAATCCTGCCAATCCAGGAGCATGAGAGATCTTTCCATCTTCTGAGATCTTCTTCGATTTCTTTCTTCAGAGACTTGAAGTTCTTGTCATATAGATCTTTCACTTGCTTGGTTAGATTCACTCCAAGATATTTTATTTTATTTGTGGCTATTGTGAAGGGTGTCATTTCCCTAATTTCTTTCTCAGCCTGTTTATCCTTTGAATAGAGGAAGGCTACTGATTTGTTTGAGTTGATTTTATATCCAGACACGTTGCTAAAGTTGTTTATCAGGTTTAGTTCTCTGGTGGAAGTTTTTGGTTCACTTAAGTATACTATCATATCATCTGCAAATAGTGAAATTTTGATTTCTTTCTTTCCTATCTATATCCCTTTGACTTCCTTTTGTTGTCTAATTGCTCTGGCTAAGACTTCCAGTACTATACTGAATAGGTAGGGTGAGAGTGGGCAGCCTTGTATAGTCCCTGATCTTAGTGGGATTGCTTCAAGTTTCTCTCCATTTAGTTTGATGTTGGCTACTGGCTTGCTGTATATTGCTTTTACTATGTTTAGGTATGGGCCTTGAATTCCTGATCTTTCCAAGACTTTTAAGGGATGTTGAATTTTGTCAAATGCTTCCTCAGCATCTAGTGAGATGACCATGTGGTTTTTTTTCTTTGAGTTTATTTATGTAGTGGATTACATTGATGGATTTCCGAATATTGAACTATCCCTGCATTGCTGAGATAAAGCCTACTTGATCTTGATGGATAATTGTTTTGATGTGTTGTTGGATTCGGTTTGTGAGAATTTTATTGAGTATTTTTGCACCAATATTCATAAGAGAGATTGGTCGGTAGTTCTCTTTGTTGGGTCTTTCTGTGGTTTAGGTCTGAGTGTAATTGTAGCTTCATATAACGAATTGGGTAGTGTTCCTTCTGTTTCTATTTGATGGAATAGCTTGAAGAGGATTGGTATTAACTCTTCCTTGAAGGTCTGAAAGAATTCTGCACTGAAACCATATGGCCCTGGACATTTCTTGGTGGGAAGATTTTTAATGGCTGTTTCTATTTCTTTAGGAGTTATGCGACTGTTTACATGGTTTATCTGCTCCTTGTTTAACTTTGGTACCTGGTATCTGTCTAGAAAAGTGTCCATTTCATCCAGATTTTCCAATTTTGTTGAGTATAGGCCTTTGTAGTAGGATCTGATTATTTTTTTTAATTTTCTCTGTTTCTGTTGTTATGTCTCCCTTTTCAGTTCTGATTTTATTAATTTGAATACTGTCTCTGTGCCCTTTGGCTAGTCTGGCTAAGGGTTTGTCTATCTTGTTGATTTTCTCAAAGAACCAGCTCCTGGTTTTGTTGATATTTTGTGTAGTTCTTTTTGTTTCAACTTGGTTGATTTCAGCCATGAGTTTGATTATTTCCTGGCATCTATTCCTCTTGGATATATTAGCTTCTTTTTGTTCTAATTCTTTCAGGTTTGCTGTCAAGTTGTTAATGTATGCTCTTTCCAATTTCTTTTTGTGAGCACTTAGAGCTATGATTTTTCCTCTTAGTACTGCTTTCAGTGAGTCCCACAAATTTTGATATGATGTGTCCTCATTTTCATTTAGTTCTAAAACCTCATTAATTTCTTTCTTTATTTCTTCGTTGACCAAGTTATCATTGAGTAGAGCATTGTTCAGTTTCCAAGTGTATGTGGGCTTTCTTTGTTTTTGTCCATGTCAAGACGAGTCTTAGTCCATGGTGGTCTGATAAGGTACAAGGGATTATTTCAATCTTTTGTATCTGTTGAGGCCTGTTTTGTGACCAATTATATCATCTATTTTGAGAAGGTACCATGAGGTGCTGAGAAGAAGGTATATTCTTTTGTTTTAGGATGAAATGTTCTATAGATGTCAGTTAAGTCCAAATGGTTTCATAACTTCTGTTAGTTTCATTGTGTCTTGATTTAGTTTCTGTTTCCATGATCTGTCCATAGCTGAGAGTGGGGTGTTGTTGAATCTCCACTATTATGCTTTAAGCTTTAGTAAAGTTTCTTTCTTTTCTTTTTTTTTTTTTTTTTTTTTGGTTTTTTTCGAGACAGGGTTTCTCTGTGTAGCCCTGGCTATCCTGGAACTCATTCTGTAGACCAGGCTGGCCTCGAACTCAGAAATCCACCTGCCTCTGCCTCCCAAGTGCTGGGATTAAAGGCGTGCGCCACCACCGCCCGGCTAAAGTTTCTTTTATGTATGTGGGTGCCCTTACATTTGAGGCAGATGGTCTATGTGTTTTTATTGGAGAATTGAGTCCATTGATATTAAGAGATATTAAGGAAAAATGAATGTTGTTTCCTGTTATTTTTGTTATTGGCAGTGGAGATATGTTTTGTGTAGCTATCTTCTTTTAGGGTTGTTGGAAGATTACTTTCTTGCTTTTTCTAGGTTGTAGTTTCCCTCCTTGTGTTGGAGTTTTCCACCAATTATCCTTTGAAATGCTGAATTTGTGTTGAGATACTGTGTAAATTTGGATTTGTCATGGAATATTTTGGTTTCTCCATCAACATTGATTGAGAGTTTTGTTGGGTATAGTAGTCTGGGCTGGCATATGTGTTCTCTTAGGGTCTGTATGATATCGGTCCAGGATCTTCTGGCTTTCATGGTCTCTGGTGAGAAGTCTGGTGTAATTCTTATAGGTCTGCCTTTATATGTTACTTTGCCTTTTTCCATTACTGCTTTTAGTATTTTTTCTTTGTTTTGTACATTTGATGTTTTGACTATTATGTGGTAGGAAGTATTTCTTTTCTGGTCTAAACTATTTGGAGTTCTGTATGCTTCTTGTATATTTATGGACATCTCTTTCTTTAGGTTAAGAAAGTTTTCCTCTATAATTTTGTTGAAGATATTTACTGGTCCTTTAAGTTGGGAGTCTTCCCCCTCATCTATACCTATTATCCTTCGGTTTTGCCTTCTCATTGTGTCTTGGATTTCTTGTATATTTTGGGTTAGGAGCTTTTTGTATTTTGCATTTTCTTTGACAGTTGTGTCAATGTTTTCCATGGTATCTTCTGCACATGAAATTCTCTCTTCCATCTCTTGTATTCTGTTGGTGATACTTGTGTCTATGACTCCTGATCTTTTTTTTAGGTTTTCTATTTCCAGGATTGTCTCCCTTTGTGATTTCTTTATTGTTTCTACTTCCATTTTTAGATCCTGCATGATTTTGTTCAATTCCTTTACCTGTTTGGTTGTGTTTTCTTGCAATTCCTTAAGGGACTTTTGTGTTTCCTATTTAAGGGTTTCTATCTGTCTACCAGTGTTCTCCTTAAGTTCTTTGAGATTGTTATTTATGTCTTTCTTAAAGTCCTATATCATTGTCATGAGAAATGATTTTAATTCTGAATCCTGCTTTTCTGGTGTGATGGGGTGTTCAGGGCTTGCTATGATGGGGGAACTGGGTTCTGATGATTTCATGTAACTTTGGTTTCTGTTGCTTACGTTCTTGTGCTTCCTTTCGCCGTCTGGATAGCTCTAGTGCTGCCTGTACTTGCTGTCTCTGACTGAAGCCTGCCTTTCCAGTTATCTCGCTTTGTCTGATCTCCTCGGGGTCCAGATGTCTCTGTGATCTTTTCAAGCTGCACTGAGTACAGTGGTACCTCTAGGATGCCTCAGGATATGGTGCCTCCAAGGTAGCAGTCCAGCTAGGTGTCTGCTGTTCTGGGTGCAGTGTCTCCTCTAGGATATCTCAGGATATGTTGTCTGATGCTCTGAGTTCAGTTGTTCCTCTGTGGCTCTGGGTTGAGTGGACCTTCCAGTATGTCTCAGGCGGAATCAGGGGTCCACACAACAGCAGACTGGGCAGAGGTCTGGTCTTGGCCTCAGATCTGGGAGAGGGTCGGAAGGGGAGTGCTAGTCCGCAGGGGCGGGGAGGGGGGTATCTGCTGGAATCTTAGCACTCACAGCACCCAGCTATGGGCTCAGGGCAGTGTGTGGGTCTTCCTACCTAGGCTGGCTGTGGTATCCGTGGAGCCTCCAGGATGTCTTGGGCAGACTCCTGGGTTCACAAAACAGCAGACTAGCAGAGGTCTCGAAGTTATAATTTCTTAAATGGTACAAAATTTACTATGATTTCAAATTTAAGGTTTTCATTGGTACAAGCTTCTTATTGATATAAAAATGAGATGAATATTGATACTCTCATGGGCATTGTGCCTGTATAAAACATTTAGGAATACAAGGCTTAGACCCAGTCCTTCTTTAACTTTTTTAACTGATTTGAGATTGTTAGCCTGTGAGTTAAGTGACTATAGCAAATTCATGGATTGGAGTTTATTGTTAGGGTGTTCTATATGTTTTATTTAGAAATAGCTGAATGGAGTTAACAGACAACAGTCCAGGTTACCTTACATGGATAGTTGGTTTTCAAAAGGTCAGAAGTCCACAGAATTGATGTTACAAACATTTCTGTATTAATGTTCATTTTGATTAGAGACCTGTCTGCGCCTGACAGCTTCCTGTCTTGGATTCTAAGAAAAAATTAAGCATCCTTGGAGTTACTCCAGTTGTGCAGAGACAGCCACAAGGCAAGAATTGCCTCTTTCCATCTACAGACAAAGTACTGTCCAGAAAAGGACACACTTGCAGAATAGTCAACTGAATAGTTGCATCACTAAGGTCTGTCAGATGATTCTGGGCCAGAAGACTGAAGATTTGATGCTCCAACGTTCTGTAGTATAGGGACTGTCCAGGTGTTCAGAGGTCTCTGTAAATTGGCTAAGTTTTAGAAGCTATGCTTTATGCTTCCCATAGTTTCAGTTAACTCATTCATTCTGGATTTCTGACGGGGTTGAATATCTATAGTCTCATAGTCATTCCTGGCTATTTACTTTGAGAGAAAAGATCTGAGTAGATGGTCGTCAGCTGACATTCATCCTAAAGCCAAGGAAAAAGCTAGGTTCAGAACTAAGTGTTTTAGTTAGGATAGATGACAGAGGTTCTGGCTAGTCAACAAAATGATGGACTGGACATTAGGACTATCTTGTACTTCACTGGTACAAATAGGAATAATTATGCTCTATTTGATGTTGAGAGAAAAGTGTTATTTTAACAGGAAGGGTGATATGTAGGAGGAGCTAAGGGGGAAGGAGTACCTAGAGGAAGAGATGAAGTAAGGAGAGGAGAAGATGAAGGAGTGGAGAAGAAAGGTGATGAGAGAGAAAGATAGAGAAGGGGGGGCATGGAGGCAGATGTTCACATGTCTCCACCAGTCAAAGATAGTTTATATATCTAGGTTGGCTATTGGTTTACACTTCTGATTGAGCATTACCACACTTATAAAGCCTTTGACTAACATTTTTTTAAATGTATAAAAGCAAAAAGAAAAAGGGGGCATGGGATAGGGGTTTTCTAGAAAGGGGAAATGGGGAAAGGTGATGACATCTGAAATGTAAATAAAATATAAAATAAAATAATGGGAAAAAGTATTTCATGAATTCATTGTTTTTAATAGCTGAGTAATACTCCATTGTGCATTTATACCACATTTTCTGTATCCATTCCTCTGTTGAAGAACATCTGGGTTCTTTACAGCTTCTGGCTATTATAAATAAGGCTGCTATGAACATAGTGGAGCATATGTTCTTGTTATGTGTTGGAGCATCTTTTGGGTATATGCCCAGGAGTGGTATAGCTGGATCCTCAGGTAATGCTATGTCAAATTTTCTGAGGAACCCCCAGACTGATTTCCAGAGTGGTTGTACCAGCTTGCAATCCCACCAACAATGGAGGAGTATTCCTTTTTCTCCATATCCTCACCAACATCTACTATCACCTGAGTTTTTGATCTTAGCCATTCTGACTGGTGTGAGGTGGTATCTCAGGGTTGTTTTGATTTGCCTTTTCCTGATGACTAAGGATGTTGAACATTTCTTTAAGTGCCTCTTAGCCATTCAAGTTTCCTCAGTTGAGAATTTTTTGTTTAGCTCTGTACTTCATTTTTTCAATCAGGTTCTTTCATTGTCTAAGGTCTAATTTCTTGAGTTCTTTGTATACCTTGGATATTAGCCCTCTATCAGATGTAGGATTGGTAAAGACCGTTTCCCAATCTGTTGGTTGCTGCTTTGTCCTATTGACAGTGTCCTTTGCTTTACAGTAGCTTTGCAGTTGTATGAGGTCCCATTTGTCAATTCTTGATCTTAGAGCATAAGCCATTTGTGTTCTGTTCAGGAACTTTTCCCCTGTGCTCATGTGTTTGAGGCTTTTCCCCATTTTCTCTTCTGTTAGTTTTAGTGTACCTGGTTTGATGTGGAGGTCCTTGATCCACTTGAACTTGAGCTTTGTACAAAGAGATTGTGTGTATAAATTTGCATTATTCTACATGCTGACCTCAAGTAGAACCAGCACCATTTTTTGAAAATGCTGTCTTTTTTCCACTGGATGGTTTTAGCTCCTTTGTCAAAGATAAAGTAACCATAGATATGGGAGTTCATTTCAGGATTTTCAATTATATTCTATTGATCTTCCTGCCTATCTATGTACCAATACCATGCAGTTTTGTACAATTCCTTTACCTGTTTGGTTGTGTTTTCCTGTAATTCTTTAAGGGATTTTTGTGTTTCCTCTTTAAGTGCTTCTACCTGTTTTCCTGTGTTCTGTATTTTTTAAGGAGTTATTTATGTCCTTCTTAAAGTCCTGTATAATCATCATGAGAATTGATTTTATATCTGAATCTTGCTTTTCCTGTGAGATGGTATATCCAGGACTTGCTACGGTGGGAGAACTGTGTTCTGGTGATGCCAAGTAACCTTGGTTTCTGCTGCTTATGTTCTTATGCTTGCCTCTCCCTATCTGGTTATCTCTAGTGTTACCTGCCCTCACTATTTCTGATTGGAGCCTGTCCCTCCTGTGATCCTGGTTGTGTCTGAACTCCTCAAAGTCTAGAGTTGTCTCTGTGTTCCTGTGATTCTGGGATCCTGGGATCCTGGGATCCTGAGATCCTAGGATCTTGAAATCCTGGGTATGTCAAAGCTCTTGGGAGTCAAGCTGCCTCTGGGATCCTGAATTCCTGGTGTGACCAAGCTTCTGAAATACTATGATCCTGGGCTTATTAGAGTGCCTGGGAGTCAAGCTTCTTCTGGATGCTGTGGGACTGGGTGCAGAGCTAGCACCCATGGTCTACTCAGGGCACCAGCTCAGACCAGAAGGAACATATGACACTGGCCGGGCAGGGGTTCCTGTGTCCCTGGATACCACTGGTCCCAGTTACTCCAGGTGTTGGGGTGTTGGTGCAGATGTTGTGGCCTCCTCACCTATGATCCTGTGTGTGTTAGAGCACCTGGGAGTAGAGCTTCCTCTGGGTGTTGTAGCACTGGATGTGAAAGTAGCACCCAAGATCCAAATTCATGAAATTCTTAGGCAAATAGATGGAGCTAGAAGATACCATCTTGAGTGAGGTAACCCAATCACAAAAGAACACACATGATGTTCACTCACTGATAAGTGGATATTAGTCCATATGCTCGGAATACCCAAGATACAATTTGCAGACGTCATGAAGCCCAAGAAGAAGGAAGACCAAAATGTTGGTCCTTTGGTTCTTCTTAGAAAGGGGAACAAAATACTCATGGGAGAAAATACAGAGGCAAAGTATGAAATAGAGACTGAAGTAAAGGCCATTTAAAGACTACCCCACCTGGGGATCCATCCCATATACAGTCACTAACCCCAGACACTGTTGTGGATGCCAAGAAATGCATGCTGACAGGAGCCTGATATAGCTGTCTCCTGAGAGACTCTGCTAGAGCCTGACAAATACAGAGGCAGATGCTCACAGCCAACCATTTGACTGGGCTCAGGGTCCCCATTGGGATCCCCAATGGAGGAGTTAGAGAAAGGACTGAAGGAGCTGAAAAGGTTTGTAACCTCATAGGAAGAACAATAATATCAACCAACCAAACCACCCAGTGCTCCCAGGGACTAAACCACGAACCAAGGAGTACACAAGGAGGGACCCATGGCTCAGCTGCATATGTAGCAGAAGATGGCTTTGTCGGGCATCAATGGGAGGAAAGACCCTTGGTCCTGGGAATCAATGCCCCAGTGTAGAGGAATTAGTGGGTGGAGGAGTCAGGAGTGGGCAGATGGGTGAAGAAACACCCTCATAGAAGCAGGGGAGGAAGGATGGGATAGTAGGGTTGTGGGACTTATAAAGGGGATAACATTTGAAGTGTAAATAAAGAAAATATCAAATAAAAATTAAAATATTTAATACATTTAAAAAATATATATAAAAGAAGCTACTCTGACAAAGGTTGATAGCAGCCCATGTATATGAGTATAAACTTAAGTATTTAGAAGTGCATTTAACAGCATGGCCATTTACCAAAATAATAATAAGTTCTATCCTGGTGTTTATAACCTCCCCAGCCACAGGCTCTTGATCTAGATTACAGTACCAGGCATGGAATCCACTTGCCACCATGATGTTAGCCTCATATCAAATCAGATGTGCCTGTATTTCCTTTTCTTTAGACAGGAACAATTATGGCTTAAAATTTTTTAGATGAGCGGGTCAGATGTGGTTAATCAGCCTATAATAGTCATATTACTATTGTACATATGACGACAACTTCCCTGGCAGGTTGATATTGCAGGATTAAGGATCTATCATTGAGTAAGATGATTGAAGTATTTTTTTTCCTCCAGCTAACATGTATAACCCCTTCCAACACTATGAAAGCTAGCAAGCAAGGAGGAAGTTTTGAAGTCTGTTTAACATGGATTTTTTTAAAGGCTTATTATTATTTGTGCAATGTTCTGCCTGCATGTATGCCTGTAGGCCAGAAGAGAGTACTAGGTCACATTATAGATGGTTATGAGACACCAGGTTGTTGCTGAGAATTGAACTCCAAACTTCTGAAAAAGCATCCAGTGCTCTTAACCTCTTAGCCATCTCTCTAGCCTGCCATGGATTTCTCTATGTCTTATAGCAAAATTATGGTGTCTTCAGCAATACAGTCATATCATATAGTTATAGAAGACAATTAAGTGCACTTTTAAAAACCCACTGAATTCAAATAAAAATAATTCCTCTAGACAGAGACCATTTGGGGATGGACTTGCAAGGTTGTCTAACCAATTAAATGAGAGAGGAAACATGCTTTTCTAGAAGCAGTTTATTGATTCTTACTAAAAAGTACACTGACGAGGAATCCTAAACATAATGTCTAATTTCAAAGAATGTAGAAACTAAGCAGACAATGTACAAAGTAAACCATGGTTATATTATTTTTGGGGGGAAACAAATAAGTTTGAAAGATTACTAGATTTATCAACAAGACAAAGTAACCATAAGGAAAAAACTTTCCCTAACAGAAACTGGAACAATTTAGGGTTCAAAGGAATAAAAAGGACTGGAAAGATAGCTTCAATACTAGGTAGACTAAGTTGAAACCCATATAAAGGCAAGTATGATAATACATGTCTTTAATCTCAGTACTCCTATTTTGAAATAAAAGGGATATAGGAACATAAGACATTGAGTCTGATATACACAGAAAGCGAACAACAAAATGTCCCCTATTTCAAATGAGACAAAAGACAAGGAGTCCTTCAACCTCCACATGTCATAAATGTACCCACATTCATACACTCATCACACCCACAAGAAGAGAATAAGAACCATATAAGAGCACGTACAACAAAATGATTTTAAAACAATATTTTTTAAATGTCAAACAAATTCGTCACTATTACAACAAAAACTTGGACTAAAAATGGATAACTGAATTTAAAAATTATAATACTTACCTAGTATAGTATCAATGCCCTAGTTTCCATAGTTAGGACCACAAATCACATAAATATAGATGAAGGGATAGCCATTTATATTGTATTTCTAGTAGAGATCATACTTGAGTAATCTAAAAAATAGCTCCAATAGGTTACCTTCTTTTTTGTATAAATTTCACCAAATAAATCACTTGGAAAATGTTAATTAAATATTTAATTCAAGCAACTCTCTTCAGTACAACCTAAAGGGATTAGGCCTATTATTATTCCAACATAAAGGGAGGTAGAAAGAGCCATCAGACATTCACCTGAAATTATGGTCAACAACCCTTCCTTCCTGTCTTCTGCTGCACATAAATCTGCCCCACATGCACATAATTATCAAAATGCTAGAGTATACAGAAGGTGGGAAACTGGCTAGTGTTGAGACTTACCCCACTGATGCAGCTTTCATGAGTCTTCCACACTGGAATGTAGGATTTTCCACAATGTGGCTGACCAAGAGTTACACGTGCTCCTGTTAGAAACCAAAAAGTAAAAAGGGAAAGAAAGAAAAGAAAAAGAAAAATCCCTCACTGTTTCACCAAGATAGACTTGGACAGGATCATTTCTTTGGTCTGTCAGTACCCTATGTGGAGTGAATAGACATTACTTTGTGTCTCTCCAGGAAAAGTCATGCATAGATGCCCTTTACTGAAATTGAAAATACTAAGTGAAGATTAGATTTAGACATATAAATCAAAAGTTCTCTTTTGGACATATTAAGTTACAAATCCCATTATGTGACCAAGAGGCAATACTAATAGGCAGCTGAATATGTGTGCCTAAATTTCTGAGGATAAGTCATATTTATACATATATTTTGAAAACCACCAAAGCAAAAATTTATGGTTTTGAACAAAGTAGATATAAATAAGTACATGAATGACTGAATGACTCTCCAGACAAGATTTTTGCATGTATTACCCTACACAGATTCTGAGTGAAGATAATGGTATTTGTAGTGTTCATGAATTTATTATTAATTATATAATGGAGCCTCAAATGAACAGAAACAATACCTTCAGTGTACTCATGACAGAACTAAGGAAACATGAAAAACACCCACACAAACTTTACCAACAAATTTCAAGAAAGCCCACAGGGGAGTGGTAAACACAGCTATAAACTGAACTGTAATCTTCTTTAAATATCCAATGTCATAATTCCGTAACTTTAGTATCTTTTTAACGAATAATTTTGGATCACTGCTCAAGATTTGGAAGTCCCCTTAGTTCAATAATTTTACATCTTTTCTGTGTATTAGAGAATCCTCTGGGGAACTTTGAAAATGTATTAAGCCAATACCCAGAGATGCTGATTTAATTTTATCTTGACTAAGGAAAGACCCCAGGTGGTCTAGATGTGCAGTGAGGTGATCAACACTGCTTTACTATAGTATAGCATTCTGGACAAAAAAATCTGGACAAAAAATGCTACATATGATAACATGAGGTTGGTGACTTACAGGTGAGGCAACAACACAAACATGCCTGGTATTAAATACAAAAGAGAAAGATTAAAAAATTAAACTGCAAATGGTTAAATTAACCAGTTATACATATAACAAGGGTTTTCTCCCTGTGTGTTAGTGTGTGTGTGTGTGTGTGTGTGTGTGTGTGTGTGTGTGTGTGTTTGTGTATTTAACATGCTTGTTGACCCATAGGCACAGAATCAACAGAAGTGTGCTCTTTTAAATAAGACAGCTTCATAAGTAATAAACACCCCAAATGTCCACAAATAACTTTCTGCAAGAAACTATAAATATTTTGGCAAGAAACTGTAATTTGCTTGTTTGTTTGTTTGTCAAGATGGGGTTTCTCTGTGTAACCCTGGCAGTCCTGAAACTTGCTTCTTAGACCAAGCTATGCTCAGACTCACAGACTTACTTGCCTTCCCAGTGCCAGGATTAAAGGCATGCAACACCACCACCTTGCCAGAAACTTAGTGTCCTGTATCTTCAAAAAATTTGTGGCAAGTACGGTTTTTCTTTCCTGACATTAGGATCTGCGTTGGTAAGAGGACTCGGTGAGAGAAAGTGGCAGCTAGGAAAGCTTGAGGACCTGAGCACATCCCTGGAGCCCAGGAGTAGGAGGCAAGAACATACGCCCAAGGACTGTACTTCACATGTGTGTTATGGTACATTCAAGAACCCCTCCTAACAGACACACACACACACACACACACACACACACACACACACACACACAGAGTCAAGGGGGGAGGGAGGGGAGAGAGGGGAGTGGGAAGAGGGGAACATGATCAGGTATTGAGTGGGGGAGCAGGACTGAAGCCCTGAAGGCCAGCAGAAAGAATGGGAACAGACAATCTCAGAAGGTAGGTGCAGGGGAAACCCTCTAGAATGTACCAGAGACCTGGGAGGTCTCTGCCATGTCCAGGAGATGTTGCCCACCTCCCCACCCCCATAAGTTGCAAATTTTCATTCATTCTCATAGCTATCTGCCGATCTCTCCTGTCCCTCCCCATACCTGATCCTGAATTCCTCATTCATCTCCCCATCCTTCCCTCCATCTGTCCCTTATGACTATTTTATTCTCTCTTCTAAGTAAGATTCAAGCATCCATACTTGTGCCTTCCTTCTTGTTTAGCTTCATTGTATCTGTGCAGTAAAGCATGGGTATCCTGTATTTTATAGCTAATATCCACTTATAAGTGAATATATGCTATACATGTCCTTTGGGGACTGGGTTACCTCACTTAAGATGATATTCTCAAGATCCATCCATCTGTGGGCAAAATTCATGATGTCTTTGTTTTGATAGCTGAATAGTATTCTATTGTGTAGCTATACTACATTTTCTTTATCTGCTCTTCGGTTGAGGCACATCTAGATTGTTTCCAGTTTCAGACTCCACCCAGCAGCTGACTTAGACAGACACAGACTGACACAACTGAACAGTGGATGAAGGCTGGGGACCTTTATGGAAGAATGGGGGGATGCTTGGTCCCAAGAGCATAGGAACTCTACAGGATGACCAAAAGAGTCAACTAACCTGGACCCTCGAGGCTTTCACAGACTGAAAGAACCAACCAAAGAACAAACACAGGCTGGACCTAGGCCTCCCTGCACATATGTAGCAGATGTGCAGCTTGGTCTTCATGTGGATCTCCCAACAAGTGAAGTTGGAGCTTACCCTGACTCTGTTGCTTGCCTGTAGACCATGTTCCCCTAACTAAGCTTCCTTGTCTGGTCTTGGTGAGAGAGGATGTGCCTAATCCTGCAGTGACATGAGGTGCCAGTGTGTGTTGATACCCAGGTTGGCAAGGGACATCTTGAACAACAGGAGTGGAGACTATCCCAAAATCTGTTGTCTGTCCATGGAACATTTTCTTCTCACTGGGATGCCTTGTCTGGTCTCAGTGGAAGAGAATGCTCCTAGCCTTGCAGAGACTTAATGTGCCATGGTGGGAGGATACCAGGGGGCCCCACCTGCTCAGAAGAGAAGGGATGGGGGCATGAGAAAAAGGATTATGACAGGGATGACCAGGAGAAGGACAGCAAGCCAGTCATGAAGTGAAATAATAATGATGATGATGATCATGATCATGATGATGATCATGATCATGATGATAAATACCATTAGACTGAATAAGACTTTATGCTAGCTAAAAATCAAGCAATATAAAGAACTGAATATATAAGGAAAGACAGATAAATAAGACTATGGAGTTTTGAAAACAGACAAAGATAATATTTTATGTTCATCTAAAATTACATATAATATATTTTACATGTATATACATACATAGTTTAAATGAAGTTACACCACTTGGGATGACAATGCTTACCCCTAAAGTTATAGACCATATAATGAAAACTGTAGTACCAAGCATGAGAAAGTTGCATGTTAAATTTTTCAGTAATATGATAAAGATACTAAATAATTCATGCTTTTGAAATACCTCATGCTTATGAAATAAGTAGCAACAATAAAAATCAAAACAGTCTAGTAAAACAAGCTAAAAAGAGTCTATCAGGTCAGATATATATAAATGATCAAGTAAAGCTAGATAAGGCTAACGAATATTCCCCAAAAAATTGAAGTTGAGGGAACATTCCCAACATATTGTGTTACCCTTAAAGCCAAAACAGATGATGCTACTTAGAAGAAAAATATTTCAAAACAAAATACCCAATAAATGTATATACAAATATGTTCATTTGTACATTTTGTTCAATGTTCATCATACAAAAATGGCATTCTGTACTATGTTGAATCTAAGTGGATGAGAGAAGGTACCTCTTCTCTCCCTAATCTTGAGGGTAATCTTTCAACTTTTCAGCATCAATATGGTATTTAATATAAGTATATCCAATATGGTCTTTACTATGCTAAATATACATTTCTTCTATGTGCAATTTATTAAGAATTTTAAAACATGAAAATGTGCTGAATTTTGTGAAACATATTTTCTGTCTATGATTTTTTTTACTTTCATGCTGCTAAGAGTATTTCACATTGTTTTTGATTTGTGCTGATTTAATTATCCTTGATTTCCAGGGAGAAGTCCTACCTGATCATGGTAAATGATTCTTTCAATGCTGTTGAATTCAATTTGCTAGTATTTGGTAAGTATTTTAGCATCTTTCTTCAGCTGGGATTGGGTCTGTAATTGGTTTTCATTGTCTTATCCTTGAGGAGGCACTCTTTAAATTCAAAAAAACAAATTAGTCTAAAAGTAAAAGCATATAAAATTACATGTTGACATTTGAATTAGAGGGCAGAGTAGATTGGAAGCTGTCTCCATGTGCTGTGGTGAACGAATCAAAATAAGCATAGACTCTATTCCAAAGAGAGAAGGGAAAGGCCATAAAAATGCATAAGGTAGTGCTAGGACAGCTGAAAAGTGTGGAGAAACAGAAAGGTTACTCAGTGAAAAGATACATATACCTTGAGCCATCTGACTCCACAGCAGGGGTAAAGAAAGCAGAAGCCTCATCCAAAGGGTAATTCAGGTAGCCATGCTGATAAGTGACTGGCAGTCCAACTCACAGAATAAATCCTTGTAAGCCTCAAATATGGTTGCATGTGTTCATGAGACAGACACAACTCTGGCAGGATGGATCAGCAGTCCAAGAAAATTCCAATTTGAAACACCACAAGGTTGGCAGTCTGCAATGAGATGTCATCTTGAGAGGAAACCTATGGTTTAAATCTGAGCTACTGTGGAGCCTGAGAACAGAGTGGGGGGGAGGGGAGACTCAGAAACCAGAGTATCCAAAATCAACCTGTCACCATTCATAGAAGGTAGGCATGGAGAACAGTAAAGCTGGACTTGAACACAATTGAATGTACAGATGGGAGGTGAAATGTGAAGAAAAAGATAACCTTATCCTTAGTGTCTAGGAGCTGAAGTCATCATCAGAGAACTCATTTAAGAGTTTGGTGTCCCTGAATGTGACGTCATTATGTAGGTCAACCTATATAGTCACCTATCTGCCATGAGGTTCACTGCTATAGATACTGAGAATTTTAAAGCTCTAACTAATTATTGACAGCCATAGTCATAAAGCCTCAGCAGGGTATTTAAGGATTAGCAGGTGTTAAAAGTACAGCACAAGGTCCATCAGTACAAATCTCAGTGCTGTTTACTTACTCCAGTCCCTAACATACTCACTAGACAACTCCAGGCAAAATGTTAGCCACCCCAGGGTTTATGAACTGGGGAGTTTCTGGGGAGTTGGTAAACCAGTCTAGCACATAAACTGCTTTAATAAAATAAACAAAATCAACAAACATGTATCCAAACTAATCATTAGAAGAAGAGAGGCCCCAAATTAATAAAATTAGAAATGCAAAGTGAGCTATTAAACACATACCAAAAATTCAGAGGATTATTAGAAAATACTTTACAAACTTATATTTTAATATTTTGCACATCTGGGGTGTAGCTAAATGGAAGTCTAGTATCCAGGAAGCCCTGATTTCAATCCCCATGACCACAAGAACTTATGTGGAAAAAACTGGACAATCTAGAAAAATATATAAATTTCTAAATGTATATGACCTATAAAAATTAATCAAGCACAATATTGACACAAATGAGACACATATAAAAATAGAATTTAAAAAAACAAGAAATAAAGGGACAAGAAAAATGTGGTTACAGTACCTAATGTTTTACAAATACAAAGATTCCAAACACATGCAATAGAGAAAAGAGAGCTCTTTAGCAAATGAAGATGGGAAAACTGGATAGACAGGTATAGAAAAAAAAAAAACTTGATCCCTATCTCTTACCCTGGACAAAAATCAATTCTGCATAGATCAAAATCAATCATATGAGACAACAAAACTCTGAAGCTGTTAGAAGAAATCATTCAATAAAATACTTCAAGACATAAATTAAGAAAATATTTGTGATCTAATTATACATAAACACTTTCTGAAAAGGATTCAAATTGCTGAATGTACAGTATAAATGGTGACTAAATTTTTGTCAAATTAAAAGACTTCTACAAAACAAATAAAACACTTGTCAGAGTGAAAATTCACTGTAGAGATGAGAAAATCTTTCCCAAAACGTACATCTGACTGAGGATCGATATTTAGAATTTATAAAGAACTCCAAAAATTAAACAATAAAATCAAATAATTCAATCAATAAATGGCCAAATAACTTGAATAGAGAGTTCTCAAAAGAAAAACTTTTAAAAGTATTTAATATACTTAGCCATCAGGAAAATGCACATTAAAACTGCTTTGAAACTCTGTCTTACATTAATAGAATGTTTATCATTAAGAAAACAAAAAAAAAAAAAAACAAGTATTGACAAGGCTTTGGAGAAAGAGAGACCATTATAGAGTACTAATGAGAATATATATATTCAGTCTCTATGAAACCAGTATGATGGCTCCTCAAAAACTGAAAATATTATGACCTAAGTATTAGCTATAGATGGAAGATTAAATAGAATACCACACAGACACTTGCAAGTCCATGCTTACTGCTACAGTACTGACAATAGCCAAGATATAGAATAAGCCTAAGTGTTCATCAACAGTTAAATTGATTTTAAAAGTCCTATATACACACAAAGTAGTTATTTGGCAGTAAACAATAATGAAATCATGTGACTTCCAGGAAAATGGCTAGAATTAGAGATAATCATGTTAAGAGAAATAAGACAAACATCATATTTTCTCTTATATGAGAATCTAGATTTATATCTGTGGCAAAAAGTTGAAAAGGGTATTCCTGTAGAGATCAAAGATCTAAAATGAGGAGGATATAAGACATAACAATGAGAAAAACGAAGTCAAAATATCATACATTTCCTCTCATATGTGGAATCTAAATTTAATTATATATACACATACATTCATGTGTGGCATGAGAGCAGAGAGGGAACTCTTTGGGTGTAGGTAAAGGACAAGCAAAATGGACATAGGGAGATATTGGGAGGGTGGAAGTAAATATAAACATCATACGATTATATATATACAATAATTTAACCCATTATCTTATATGCTAACTGAACAAAATTATAAAATTATCATTAACAGCAACTATACTAATCCAAACAATGTAGATTTAGACACAAAGAGTTTTACTAACTATAATGCATTCCATGACATAAAACTGGAAAATCAATCTTTAGCTCTATATCCTCTTTCATATTGTGTGTTCATTACACCCAACAAATGCAGAAAACTCCATTCTTGCTGAGTGTACAGGTAAAACAAGTAACAATATATCCTGAGCCATGTTCAAGTCACAGTACACATTAAAAAATAGAAACCATTTAGTCTAGAACAAGTAAGTAGGATTCAGACATGAAAATGACCTTGGGCTAGGACAAGGAAGTGGGCTCAGATATTTTAGTCATCCTCATAAGCCTTTAAAAACAGTGATCATGGCTCAACTGGAGGTCAGCATGTAGAAGAATGCAAATTTATCCACATAATCTCTTTGTACAAAGCTCAAGTCCAAGTGGATCAAGGACCTCCACATCAAACCAGGTACACTAAAACTAACAGAAGAGAAAATGGGGAAAAGCCTCGAATACATGAGCACAGGGGAAAGTTCCTGAACAGAACACCAATGGCTTATGCTCTAAGATCAAGAATCGACAAATGGGACCTCATAAAATTGCAAAGCTTCTTTAAGGCAAAGGACACTGTCAATAAGACAAGACGGCAACCAACAGATTGGGAAAAGATCTTAACCAATCCTACATCCAATAGGGAGCTAATATCCAATATAAACAAAGAACTCAAGAAATTATACTCCAGACAACCAAATAACCCTATTAAAATGGGGTATAGAGCTAAACAAAGAATTCTCAACTGAGGAAACTTGAATGACCAAGAAGCACCTTAAGAAATGCTCAACATCCTTAGTCATCGGGGAAATGCAAATCAAAACAACCCTGTGATACCACCTCACACCAGTCAGAATGGCTAAGATAAAAAATTCAGGTGATAGTAGATGCTGGCAAGGATGTGGAGAAAGAGGAACACTCCTTCATTGTTGGTGGAGTTGCAAGCTGGTGCAACCACTCTGGAAATCAGTCTGGCGGTTCCTCAGAAAATCAGACATAGCATTACCTGAGGACCCCAGCTATACCACTCCTGGGCATATACCCAGAAGATGCTCCAACATATAACAAGGACATATGCTCCACTATGTTCATAGCAGCCTTATTTATAATAGCCAGAAGCTGGAAAGAACCCAGATGCCCTTCAACAGAGGAATGGATACAAAAAATGTGGTACATTTACACAATCGAGAATTACTCAGCTATCAAAAATAATGAATTCGAGAAATTCTTAGGTAAATGGGTGGAACTAGAAAATATTATCCTGAGTGAGGTAACACAATCACAAAAGAACACACATGGTATTTACTCACTGATAAGCAGATATTAGCTCAAAAGCTTGAAATAGCCAAGATTAAACTAACAGACCACATGAAGCTCATGAAGAAGGAAGACCAAGTGTGGATGCCTCGGTCCTACTTAGGAGTAACAAAATACTCAAGGGAGCAAATATGGAGACAAAGTGTGGGACAGAAACTGAAGGTGTGGCTGTCTGGAGACTGTTCCTCCTGGGTATCCATCCTATGTGCAGTCACCAAAGGTAGACTGATGTGGATGTCAGGAAGTGCATGCTGACAAGAACCTGATATAGCTGTCTCCTTAGAGGCTCTGCCAGAGTCTGACACATTCAGAGGCAGAAACTCACAGCTAACCACTGATCTGATCAAGGGTTTCTCAATGGAGAAGTTAGAGAGAAGACTGAAGGAGCTGAAAGGGTTTGTGGCCCCATGAGTAGAGCAACAATACCAACCAACCAGAGGGGAATTCGAGGGTGGGGAGGAGGGAGTGGGGGGGTAATTGGGGGCACATCCTCATAGAAGCATGAGGAAGGGGGTGGAATAGGAGGTTCCTGGGTGGGGGAGGAATGGGGTAGGGGGGTAAAATCTGAAAAGTGAATATAATATCCAATAAAAAATAAGATAAGTATGCATATAATAATTAAATAGTTTAATAACCACAAAAAAGAAAAAAAGAAAAGAAACAGTAATCACGAGAGTGTTCACATAATTGGGTTTATTGTCTTGCTTGATCCTTGACTATTTATATCTATTGTATTGCTAGACCCTCAACCTAGAACTGACCTTAATACATGTATGAAATTAAAGTGGTATAAAAGCAAAAAGGAGGAGGGGGGAATAGGATAAGGGGTTCTAGGGAGGGGAAATGGGGAAAGAGGATGACATCTATATTGTAAATAAATAAAATATCCAATTAAAAAAATAAAAAAGTGAAACCAGACAAA
Source organism: Arvicanthis niloticus (assembly GCF_011762505.2). NCBI lineage: Eukaryota > Metazoa > Chordata > Mammalia > Rodentia > Muridae > Arvicanthis > Arvicanthis niloticus. The sequence goes on from NC_047679.1 coordinate 33,166,938, forward strand.
ATTTGTTGTCAGAATAATAGAGAATAAGATATACTAGAATTCATGTACTAGACTATGAAATATACTATATATAATAAGATATACTAGAAAAACTGTAAATATTTTAGAATGAAAACATATTTTCTAAATAATCCTGTAGTAAAGAAAACATTTAAAGAAATTAGAAAAGATTTTAAATTATATGATAAATATTTTAAAAATATGATATCTTTTTAAAAAGTATTTAGAAGGAAACTTTCAGTTTATAATGTTTATAACTTAATGTAGAATTAAAACCTAAAGGGGAAGATGGCAACCAAAAATATAAAAGTAAGAGTTATACAATATAATAGAAAATAAAATAACCAAGTGGCTAAGAGATGGATCAGTGGTTAAGAGCACTTGCTGCCTTTTCAGAGGACCCAAGGTTCAGTTCCCAAAACCCACATGGAGACTTAGAAGCCTTTGTAGTTCCAGTTTCAAGGGGTTCGACTCCATTTTCTGCCCTCCCTGGACACTGTATTAACACAACATATGTGCAGGTAAAATATATACATAATTGTTACAAGTAAAAGTGATGCCACAAGTATAGATATTAAAGAAATAATAATGGAATATTTTAATAACTGTGATAATACATTACATGTATGTTGTCAAAATGAACTATATAAAATAAAAGGCAACATTTGAAAATACACTTTACAATTTATGAAACATAAAGACATTCAAAATCTGAATAGTGTTCTAGTTAGCTTTCTGCTGCTACTATAAAATACTGATCAAAGCAACTTGATGAGGAAATGTATATTTCACCTTACAGAGTAGAACCCCCTCATCAAGGAAAGTCAGGGCAGGAACTCAAAGCAGGAATCTGGGAGCAAGTACTGAAACAGACACCATGGAGAAAAGCTGTGCATTGACTCACTCAGCTTGCTTTCTTATATAACTCAGGACAACTTGCCCAGAAGTGACACCACCTACTGTGGACTCAGCCCTCCCCCATCAATGATTAATAAAGAAGATGGTCCTCAAACAGTCCCACGGTCCGATCTGATAGATCAACTGAGGTTCAACTGGTAATTGAAGTTTGCTTTGTTAACACCAGCACAAAGAGATTTATATCTTTTAAAGTAAATCCTTAACTTTACTACAAAGAGAACTGAAGGCTAGGGGTGTGACTCAATGGTAGAGTGCTTGCCTAGCATACACAAAACCCTGGGTTCCATCCCCAGTATCAGACAAGACTGAGAACTGAAGGGAAGCTTTTCTTTGATATGAGTCATATCAAAGACTACAGAAGGAATCAGAAAAAAAATCTTATATAAAATCTTTCAGAAAAATATGAAGACAAGTACTTCCTAATTCAGTATATAGGGCAAATTTCCTTGATGCTAAAACCAGTGCATTTGCTTCAGGCCACTGCTTGTCTGAAATTTCAAGTTAATTTGGATAAATTCTATAAAATAAATGTAATTTCTCCAATGTCAGCTAGTAGTATTTATTTTTAAAAAACCCTACAAAGCAATTAGTCATAATATTTGGCTTTACCAGAAAGCTACCAAAAAAACCAGTAGTAATATTACTTCAGGACATTCTCATAATTTAGGTATTTAATTTTTAAAAAAAATATCTTCAAAAATCCTATTAGAAAGTTTCCCTTGGTAAGGTTCTGGAAATTGGTGTAAAAGTTGGTATATTTTTCTTATTGTTTTGTAAAATTACACATAATCAATCATTAAACTAGCTTATGAATTATAACTGTCACATGTAAATCAAGACAAATTATCACCTTGAAACATCAGAAATGTCTTTGATAATTAGAAAAAAATTTTTAAGAAATAAGTTACAGGTGTATATTGTCCTAATTTTCTTTTTATTGCTTAATAAAAACTATGACCAAAGCAAACTTGGAGAAAAAAATGGTTTATTTCATATTACAGCTTAGAGTTGTAATGAAGAGAAGTCAGGATAGGAATTCAAGGCAGGAACCTGGAGCCAATAACTGAAGCAGAGACCACAGAAGAACACAGCTTGCTAGTTTGCTCTACATGGTTTGTTCGGCCTTCTTTGTTACACAACTCACAACCATCTGCCTGGGGATGGCACCAACCAGAGTGTGCTGGGACATCCTACATTAATCACGATTAATGATAGCCTACAAGGCAATCTCAATTAGAAGTTTCTCTTAGATGACTCTAGTTTGTCATGTGTATTTCTCCTAAGTCATACAGGAAGAATTACAGTAGCAACAAATCTTCCTTCCAAATAAGTGATAGGCTTGGTTCTGATCAATCAATAACTACCTCAGCCAAAAACAGTTATGCCATTACTATCAGTAAAGTCTCACATATGAGTACTAAGTGTTCTTATAACATTCAAATTGACTTTAACAGTATAAATAAAAAAGATTTCAAAAGGTATTCTGTATATATTGACAAGAGATCCACACTAGAGGAGAAAACAATACATGTACCTAAGTGAAATGTTTATGTCTTAGTAGTACTTTGGAAATATAGGGAAATGTGATTCTGAATCCTTTTCCTTGCTTAAATTTAGAGCACAATTATTTAAAAGGCTTACCACTGAGCAAATCGAAAGTGCTTGTCAGAGAAGCAAAAACATATGTATGTGAAAGTTGATTTCAGCAGAATTATTTCCCTTTTAGTTTCTAAAGGTATTTAAAATTTGAAGACAAAAATAACACTGCCTAGAATTCCAACTTTTCAAAAATAAGTTGTCTAAAATTTATTTGCCAAAATTATACACACACATACACACAAGAGAGAGAGAGAGACAGAGACAGAGCCAGAAAGAGAGAGAGAGCACAAGAGAGAGAGGGAGAAAGAGAGAGAGAGAGATGAGACTATTTTTGAACACGTTTATCACCAATATATAATATATGGTTGAGTTAATATGAGATGCTAACTATCCTGATTTAATTATTATATAATATAAACTTGTATTCAACTAACATATTGTACACAAATGCTATAGTTTAGTTGTTAAAAGTCCTCAATGGTAAACATCTCAAATTTTGATCCCTAATGTGAAACTATTGGGAAGAACTGTGTACCTGTAGGAGATGTGAGCTAGTTGGAAGTCCTCATGCTTTTGGAGGCAGGTCCTAGATATGACGGCAAAATCGTTATCTCTGGCTTCTGCTTCCTGGATTATGATGTGCTAAATTTATTTCAACATATGTTCCCTGTCATTATCATTGAGAACTCTCACCAAAAGCACAAAATATTGGAACTACCTTATCTTGGGCTAGAAACTTTAGAACCATAAAATAACATATTAGCATGTGCTCCCACCTTCAACCATGTTTGACTGATTCAGAAGAGGATACCTAATAAAAACTGGGGCACTTCATGTTTCTAATATGATTTCTGGATTAGTATTGGGAAGCATATATTTTCTAGCAGCTGAAGTTATAAGAAATGTAGTACAATGATGAAATGATCTGTGGCTTGTTTTGTCATATTTGGATGAAGTTAGTATGCAGGGAAGAAACAAGAGGTAGGATAAGAAAGAGAAGGCCACAGAGTAAAAGGCATTCTGAAATACCATATCAATCATATTCTTCTCTTACTTACTCTTTGGCCCACAGCATAGTATTCTTCTGGTTAGTTCATATATTAGAAACAAGTTCAAGTTGGGTTTCCATAACTATTTTCCAAAAACTTTGTAATACCAAAAGAAGAAAATATTAAGTATATAACAAAACGTGAAATAATCAGGCACATATTTTATTTACCACCAAGTTTAACATACATTGATTATAGAAACAAAAAAATTGTTGGGAACAAAATTATTCAAATCTTTATATCTAAATATAATAAAGATGCTATCCTTATTATAAAATATTTAATCTGCCTTTAGGTATAATAGAAACCACATTGCTATTAAAAAAGAGGAAGCATGCGTGAGAAGAGAATATGTCCTTTGTTCCATCATGTCATTTTTATTATTTATTTACTTTACATCCTGAGAGCAGTTTCCCCTTCCTTTTCCCCTCCCAGTTCCTCCCTCTCACTTCCACCCCTCCCCCATCCACACTTCCTCCCCTTCTTTTCTGAAAACTGGAGGCCTCCCAGGGACTTTAAGAAGCCTTGGCACACCACATTGCAGTAATACTAGGTATATCTTTTTCTATTTAAGCTAGACAAAGCAGCCCAGTGAGGAGAAAGGGATTCAAGGGCAGGCAATGTAGTGAGAGACAGGCAATGTTTTCACTTTAGGAGTCCCACACGAAGACACAGCTGAACAACTATTACATATGAGCAGAGGGCCTGGGTCCATCCCATGCATGCTCTCTGGTTGGCAGTTCAGTCTTTGTGGGCCCCTATGGGCCCAGGTTAGTTGATTCTGTAGGTTGTCTGATGGTGTTCTTGACCCCCTCTGGCTTCTTCAATCCTTCCTCCCACTCTTCCACAGGATTCCCCAGGCTCCACTTATCTATTTGAGATGAGGGCCATTATGGTCTAAAAAGTAAAGTTCAGTTCATTCAAGACTGTACATTCAGACACTGTCTCAAAATAAAAAAAAAAAAAAGGTGAATGAGGAAACAAAATTTGGTATACGTTCTGAAAGGATATTCTAAATTGTTAAGAAAAGATAAAGCCAAAAGGAGGGATGGGGTTGGCATCCCACAGCCAAAAATTCTGACCCAGAATTGTTCCTGTCTAAAAGAACTGCAAGTACAAAAATGGAGAAGAGGCTGAGGGAAAGATTGTCCAGTGACTGGCCCAACTTGGGATCCAGCTCAAGGGGAGGCTCCAAGGCCTGACACTATTAGTAATGCTATGGTGTGCTTACAGAGAGGGGCCTAGCAGAGCTGCCCCTCCAAGAGGCACAACAAGCAGCTGAAAGAATAAGATGAAGCATCCTTTTGGTTACCAATCATGGCTAGGTAGGTAAACCCTATTGACAAAGACACAGCACATTGTAGTTGCAGCATATATGAACTCAATTGGGAAGTGACCTGTAAATTTCATCCCTGGTAGTTAGCTTCCACTATGCCAGAATATACCATGTAGGCTGCTGGTAGAAAAGTGTTATCAATAGTCTTATTCAGTCATTGACCCTGTGTTATACATCACTGACATGCCAGGTAAGGTGTGTTTATTGATGTAATAGTGATATGACAGATATGGGGGTAACCAACTATTTTCTGATTGGATCTGAGCCCTGCTCCACAGTAAGGAATTTATGCTTATCACTGAATAAAATGGTCAAAGGCCATAGTTTCAATATTATATTGGTCCTTGTGGGATCCTACTAGAGTTGATTTGATAAATTGACATGTTATCAAACTACCTTCTAACTATATTAATAGTCATAAATTGTTCTCAACCTTGATCTGAGAAGCTTCATTTTATAGTGGGTCAATGCAGAGACTCATAATTGGTCAAAGTGCTAAGACTGTGGCATGCTCATTCCTAAATTAGATATTCTATCACCTTGCACACCAAGGTGTGAGGAAATATTGTAGCAGAAAGTGCAGAAGTAATGTAAGAGGCAGAAATGAGAATAAATTCTGTGAAATGCTGTTTTCTTCACATGACATTGCCATTATACTCACAAGATTATAACAACTATGGTTACCTGAATAAGAGTTATACAAAATCAAGCCAGTCAACATACCATGGTAGAAGTGACAGGAGCTCAGGAGATTTTGTGGATAGCTGAGTTTCTATTGACAGTTCTAGCTGCTGGGGAAGAGGGAAATCACTGTTTTTCAGGGATGTGGACATTGAAAAAGTTACCCAAGTTTTGGTAGGTGTTACCACACTTATGCACATTCAAGCAGAACTAATTGTACTCAGTGGGTTTTAGAAAACAAAACAAGGACATAAATTTAGGAAGGGAAGTGTTAGAAGACTCCAAAGAAAGTGCGGGGATTAGAGTTGAATATGATAAATGTGTACTGTATATATTTATGAAACTGTGGTAGCATTATACATACTAGACAGGCTATATTTATGTATCTAAGTATGTATGTAATGGCAATTAAATAAATAGAGGTCATGAATTTTAAGTAAATCAAAGGAATGTGTGGAAGGAGTTAGAGGGAAGAAATGAAAGAGAGATATGATGTAATTATATAATTTCAAAATAATAAAATTAAATTTTTTAAGTAAAATAAGTTAGCAATCATGAAAGTATCTATTTTATTTTTCTCATTTCTCTCTCAGAAAATCAGCACAGAAATGAAGGCAGGACTATATATCTTTATATCCATTGTTTTTTTAGGTAAATAGGTATTTTAGGAAAACAAGGAGGCCACTTACAAATACTTGCAATTCCTAGCAGCTTTCATACTATTCACCTCAATTATTGCTACAGAAGAAATTCATACTTGAGAGAATATCAACTGTGATGAAAAAAAAAAAAAACTCCTTGTGTCATGTGGTTCTTGACTGACTAAAATCCTTTGGAATCAGGAATTCCATATTAAGGAGAGTAACCTGGATAGAAAATGCAGATCATGAAATTAAGATAATATAGGAAATGAATAAATGTATAAAGGTCACCCAAAAGATACAGAAAAAATTTTTTGACAAAACTCACTATTTAGTCATGACATAGAAGAAAATAATTCAGAAAACTAGGAATATAAATAAATGTTCCCTGTCTCATGAACTGAATCTATTAAAACAAACAAATAAGACCCTACAACCAAGATAATACTCAAGAGTGATGGGAAGCTTCTACCAGTGTCTTGGCTAAAAAAGTAAATATATATAAATGCATGGTCCATCAGATGGATCTGAGTTCTTGACTACAACACTCTCCAGAAATATATATATATATATATAACTGTGTAGCAAGTCTAGTTTGGAGAAGGCAATGATTCCCTGTGAAACACACCAGATAAAACCTTAGTGATTAGTTATGAATTGGTCTGCTGAATCATAATATAGGTTTTTTCAACCCAAAGCAAAAAAAAAATTATATTGTGTGAAGAATCCCAATAAATCTGTAAATAAGTTTTTAGCCTAAAAGTGATGCTAATAAGGTTGTAGCACACAAAAAAATCAACATTTAAAAATTAATTACATTTCTATATTCTGTCAATGAACAATTAGAAACTATAATTTTTAAATACCATATACAGGAAGAGTAGAAACAACTAGCCTTCATATGTCCCAGACCAGACAGATATTCACTAATGAGTCATTAAAGAATCTACAACACCTTCTAAAGCTGAAAAGGAGATTATCTACATAAGAATGAACACTGGTCTATTGAGCATAATGGCACACCTCTGTAATCCCAGAACTCAAGACCATAAGTTCAGGGCCCAGCCAAGCTATACAATTGGACCCTATCTAAAATAGACTTAAAAAAACCTGGCACAGTGATGTATGCCTGCTTACAAGGTAGCAGGTAGCAGCAAGAGAATCAGGAGTACAAGATTATCTTTAACTACAAGGTGAATTTGTGTCCAGCCTGGGCTACATGAAACTCTGTCTCAAAAAATGGAGATGTAGGAATGAACAGAGATAGGAAGGCACATGTGCATATGAATACACACACACACACACACATACACACACACACATACACACACACACATACACACACACACACACACACACACATAGGGAGGGAGTGGTAAGATTGGCATACATGAGATAACATGAGGGTGTTAGGAGCAAAGAAGAAATATGAAAATAATCCATACCAGCCACATGTAGCCCCATGACCCCCACCTTTGTCTTTCTTGAGGACCACATGGACCTCTTGGCTAAATTACAGGTTTAAGCACCTAGAATCCCTCTTCATGCAAATAAAGCATTCCCAGCACCTTAGCCCCAGGCAATAATGTACACTCTTTGAAAACCCTACCTACTCCCCAAGGTTTTATTACCCATTTTTATAACCCTTGTTACTCCTGAATTAAATAAGGCTGCTGTTTCAAAGAATATCATCTAAGAGAGCTATCATAAAGAACAGCTGTAACACTGAAACTTACCCTGCCTTCATTTCTTTCATTCTGGCCCTGCTCAAAACGTTACCCGAATACCCCAAGGACAGAAGCAGAGCTGGGTCCACAAATTGTGTCATACCCAGAGCCCAAACAAAGTCTCTATGTACAGTGTCTTTTCTCCGGGCACTTAGATGTCCTGGAGAATTTGGCCCAATTCCAGCACAGGAGCTACTCTTAACTCTTCACATGCATTAGATCTGTCTTTATTTCCTAGCCACTTTGCAAGTATCTTTTTTTCATTTTTCTTTTTCTTTTACTTATTAATCATTTTATTTGTTTACATTTAAAATGTTATCCCCCTTCCCAGTCTCCCCTCCACAAACTGCACCCCACTCCAACCCAACCCCCTACTTCTTGGCAATTGTTGCAAGCACAAGACTGGGAGTTGCTGGATCCTAGGTAATAAGTCTCCTAGCCATGGTCTTATCATGCTTTCATACATTTCAGGTCTCCTCATTTCTACTGTACAAGAGATACTGATTTATCAGATACAAGCACAGTCATGATCACACAGAGGTCCAGAATCCACAGCTACTGCCAAGAAGTATCCCTCAATCCCAACCCTAGGCTTAGTTGAGGGAGCTTCTAGCCTCTGTACAATCTAATCTAGGCCTAGAATGTTTTTAGCCTCTGAGACATACTGCTGAGTAAACTCACCTTTTCTAGTTCTTTCTGAACTCTGGCTGGTTGATTCAACTTAGCTGTTATGGCTCAAATAACAAGCTGACTGATTCAATCTGGCTTCTCTCTTGATCTCTGCTTGAATTGCTCTTCTTAGACTCATACTTTTGCAATATGTTCTAGTCTTTTGGTTCCTTCTCATTCTCTGGCTCATTTTGTTTTCACCTGTGTCTGTAAAACTCTTTATCCTGTCTCTGTAAAAATCTCCTGGCAAAACTGCTACCTTCCTTCCTCTTCCTTCTTCCCGCTTCCCTCTTCTTCCCTCTTCCCTCTTCTTCCCTCTTCTTCCCTCCTCTTCCCTCTTCCCTCTTTCTTCCCTCTTCCCTCTTCCCTCTTCCCTCTTCCCTCTTCCCTCTTCCCTCTTCCCTCTTCCCTCTTCCCTCTTCCCTCTTCCCTCTTCCCTCTTCCCTCTTCCCTCTTCCCTCTTCCCTCTTCCCATGTTGACTGTCTTTCCTCTCTCTTCAGGTGAGAGTTGAGAATATCCTATTCTGTGAAATGTTTCTCTGATTCACCACTTTGTCTGCCACTCAATAAAACATTACAGTAACTTTCAAACATGGGTGCTTCCTTCTACAAACTAACTTTACCTTCATTGTTTGGTGTACAGTAAGGGCATGTCTATACTCCAGCCAGAGGGATTAAAGGTATGTGCTAAGAGCTGAGTCACACCACAACTAGAAACTATAACACTCAGGGACCCCAGTGTTATAAAGTTTCCTACAACACTGCTACAGATATCCAAAATGTTGGCCAAAGAGAACTGTCACGAACAACCTTAGCTGACAAAGACACTTATGGCTACAAAATCATTAATACCATCTATAATAGGATCAAACCATAAGATATTTCAATATAGTATAGTAAAATATGCAAATATATGTATAATAAATTATGCACAGTGCTAATAAAATAATCTATTGATGGAAGTTTCCAGAGGCTGCCTGGCTAGAAAAATGTAATGCACTGGCTGTTTATAAATGGAGAAATACAGTTCTATAGAATTATAAAATTCAATATTATTAAAATAAAATAGGAAGAGGGAAGAAGAGGGAAGAGGGAAGAAGAGGGAAGCGGGAAATTTATCCATTCCCCAAATTTATCCATTAATTCACTAAATACTCCAATAAAAATACCAGCAAGACTTGTAGAAACCAATTAACCAATTCTAAAATGGGTACGGGAAAGTAAAGGAACCATATTAATCAAAGTTGTTCCCCTCAAAGAAATATAACTCATTCTACTTCTTGCTTAACTGACTTACTATAAAGCAATTAAGCTGGTGTTATGGTGACAACAAGATAGACACATTGATCAATAGGATGGGATAGTCCAAACATAGACCCATACAGGCACACTCAAATGGCTTCAACAGAGGTGCAAATGAAATTCAATAGAAGAAAAAATAGTGTACTCAATAAATGGTTCTACAGCATAGAACTTTTGGATGTTCATATGCAAAAAAAAAGAAGAGAAAAAAGAGAAATTCTTGGCTGATACCTAATATCATCTTAAAAATGAATTCACAGTGTATATAAGCCTAAAGGTAAAACTACATATCTAAAATGTGATATGACATAAAATTTTTGTTACATCTAATTTGGGGGATTAAGTAAGTGCCACAAACAATACTTATAAAAGAAAACTTTGATAAATCACTTCCCATCAAAATTTTAAACTTTTATTCTGCAGAAGACACTAAGGTAATAAACCCATTAAAGAATAGTAGGCAAATATAATTGTAAAATATGTATCTGCACTCAATAATATGATTAACATTATTAGTCATTAAGAAAATTAAAATTAAGCATGCAATGAGATAATGTTATAAAACTGTTACAAATAGTTACAAACTAAATCTGTGAAGCATTGAACAGGATGTGGAGAAGCTAGACTTTTCATATATTAGTGCTAAGTCATTTGGTAAGTTCATATTTTATCTGAGAAGAAACTGAAAAATTGTTTTCCACAGTGATTGCCCCAAAGTAGTAAAATTATAGCAACAGAGAAAAACAATCAGTGGTTGACAGAATCTGGGGTAGGAAGGGGGGTTGGTACAAATTGACAATCATTTGCCTGATATTCCATAGTTTAACTGTAGTGGTTGTTACTTTAAGCATTTGTCAAGTAAATTTTATGCACATAAATTATACCTGAATAGATCTTACTGAAACCATTCATGTAAAAGAAATGCATGGAAACCCTAGGATAATCTATGCCCTACTTAAACTAAATATGTTGGCATAGCAGGTGGCTCCCTTTTGCCTTCAGATAAAAATTGAATGTCCTTAGTTAGATTGGCATAGCTTGTCACAATTTAGCCAATGCCTAATTATAAGATGCACACATACATTATACCTATATCTTATCCTAACATTTACCATTAATTTTAGATACTCCCATTGTGTTTTAAGATTGTTATTATCACACTTCCTCCAATTTCATTGGCTTCTAAAGTTATGATTAACTTTTTAATATGTAGATCATCAGCTTTCTCAACTACCTTAGGCATATAATTCAGCAAAATCTCCTTTAGCAGGCTGTCAGACCCTTGCTATGCAGCTTAAAGGACCCTGAGTTTCTCAGCATTGCTCTCAGAACATTGAGCCTGATATAAACATAAGAATATTCAAAAGTATATGGCTGCTTATAATACACTGTAATATTTCTATGAAGATCTTTGATGTTGACCCAACTAATTTTATTCTCCCTGCTGATTCATGAATAGCACAACTCAGCATCCGTAAGGGTAAAGAGTAAGTCTGATAAAGACTAGAAAAACTCAGAGCAGCAGGAGCCTGCCTAAATGTTGGGTTGGAAGCCATCCCATAGGTGATCTATGATATATAGCAGTTTTTACAAATTGAATCCACCATATACTATTAACACTGTAGACAGAAGGTACTTTACTACGACTATATCTGTTTGAACTCTGAGTTTCAATATCAGTCTTAATAGTTTGAGTATATAATTCTGTCTCAAAAAAGAAAAAAAAAAAAAAACAAAAGATAATCAAGCTTTGATTCCCAACCCATCCCCTGTCTTAGTTAGAATTTCCATTGCTGTGAAGAGACACCATGTCCAAGGCAACTCTTACCTTTGTAAGATAACATTTAACTGGGGCTGGCTTACAGGTTTATAAGTTCAGTCCATTATCATTAAGGCTGGAGCATGGCACCGACTAGGCAGGCATGGTACAGGAGAGGCTGTGAGTTCTGCATCTTCATCTGAAGGCTGGTAGGAGAAGACTAGCTTCCAGGCAGCTAGAAAGAGTGTCTCAAAACCCATGCCCTCAGTGACATACTTCCTCCAACAAGGTCACACCTACTCCAAAAAGGCCATACCTCCAAATGGTACCATTCCCTGGGCAAAGCATGTTCAAACCACCACATCCCCCTTTTTCCATTTCTTAATGTTCTAAATTAGAGACGCAATGATTAGGCAAATTCTGAAGAATGTACTCCAAGAGACATGTGCCAAGTTCTTGTAAGTAGTAAAATTATCAGTTTGTTCAAAATTAAATAAAGATAAGACTATCAAAGAGTTCTGGTTTTAATCATGCAACCCATGACAACAATTTCAAATGTTTGAGGTCTTCCACAACTATTTCTGGCATCAGAGTCATCTATATTCTGTAGAAGAATTGGACTTCTGATTAAGTCTGATTATTGCTACGTATATTTAAAATTTTTATTAAAAACAGTTTCTTCTCTCATACAATACATTCCAAGCACAGTTTCTCCGCTCCTCACTGTTCCCCACTCCCCCCCAACTTCCCCTCTTTCCACGATCCACTCCTTCTGTTTCCTCTTCAGAAGAGAGCAGTCCTCCAATAGAAAACAGAAATATTCTCTCTTTAACATATAAAATCTACAGATACAATTTGATAATCTTGAGCATACACACATATGAAATACATAGTCATGAAACCATCATCACTTTAAGATAATAAACACGTTTATCATTTCCAAACATTTGAAAATGTTCATATGTGGTTGGGAGAGAGTTTACACAACACGGAATCTACACCAATGACAAATTGTTTAAACATACAACTCAGAACTGTTACTTCTAGGCACATAAAAGATCACTAGAACTTATCTTGCATAACTGAAACTTAATACACTTCAAATAACTTTGTGATTTCTTCCTCATGATCCTAACAAACACCACTCTATTTCTGATTCTAAGAATTTAGCTAATGATACGTCATTCAGGTAGAATGTTTGTTGTCTGTCCTATAGCTATTATATTTTACTTAGCATTGTGTGCCAAAGGTTCATCTGTATTGTTGCATATGATAGAATCCCCTTCTTTCTCATACTGAAGAATACTCCTGTTATTTCACACCATGATATAACAATATTTTCTTTATACATTCTACCACTGATAGATACTGCTTCCAAATGTTGGCTATTGTGAACAATGTTGTAATGAACACAGGTATATATAAGTCTCATCAATATTCTGAATTAAGTTATTCTGGAGACATACCTGGCAGCGTGTTAGTTCAGTTTATCTGTTTGTTTCTTTGTTTCTTTGTTTGTTTGTGGGACTTTCCAAAAATTGTTGTTTGTCATGCTCTCTGCAACATTTTACATGACCATCAATACAACACAAGGATTTCTATTATTCCTTATTCTTGAAAATATATTTGTTTCATTTTTATCTTTTTAATCATAGCTGTTATGAGGTAATATTTCATCATTTTAATTTTTGTTTCCCTGTTAGTGTTATTGAGCTGATTTTGTAGACCTCTTGGACATTTACATAACTGGTTTTAGAAAAATGTATACTCAAGTTATTTGTGTGTGTGTCTATGTGTGTGTGTGTATGTGTGTGCAAGCATACATAAATGTGTATGTGTGGGTTCATAAAAGTGAGGACACATTTTTCATAAGCTATCTACTATTTTTAGACAAAGTCTCTCATTGGAACTTATCAATTAGACTAGAATGGAAAACCATTGAGCAATCTCTTGCTCCCCTGTGCTGAATTCATGTTACAGCCTGTACTGCCCGTTCCGGTCCGAGGGTCAGGGTCTAGCGAGAGAGAGAGTGGGGATAAAGGGGAAGAGACGCGAAGAATGGAGACAAGACAGAGATTCTGATCAAGTCTCATTTATTGAAGGGAATTCTGAGCTATTTATAGGCTTTTGCCACGTGCCTTGTAGGCGCGTGGATACCACGTGCCTTGCAGGTGTTGATATGACGTAAGCCTTACAGGTGTCTATAGAGTGGACAGCACGTGTACCACAATGCCTTGCAGGCTTGGATAGCACGTGCGCCTTATAAGCATGTATGGCGTAGATAGCACGTGGACAGCACGTGAACTGCAATACCTTGCAGGCATGGCTACCACGTGCACCTTGCAGCTGGGGCCAGTAAACAGCAAACACAAAATACGTGGGATATCAGAGTGTGCTTCAGCTGTTGTAGGCTATTGAAAACCAAATCTTTCGTCAGGGTATATGGTTCCAGATGGCTGCAAAGTTGATCTAGCTGCTTTCTGCTAAAGTCGGCTCCCAACAAATTCACAAGTGTATGCCACCAAGTGTGGCATTTTTATTCCAGTCCTCATATTTGCAAGGCAAGCACTTTACCAACTAACCATCTTCCCATCCCACTTTGCCCATTTTAACTAATGTTTATAGAATTTTCTTCTATTTTTAATTATTGTTCCATTTTCAGCTATTTAATTTTATACCATAAGATGGTATGCAAGTATTTTCTCCTACTCTGTAGGACATATTTTCCCTCTAATTGTGTCCTTTGTTCTGCAGAAACTTCTCAGTTTTATGTTTCTACTTACACATTTTTGTTGCTTATGTTTTGGTCCCATGCCCAAGAAACTACTGTCATGAGCAATGCAAGAAGGCTTTCCTCTCTGTTTACTTCTGATTTTATAGTAAGCCAAGCTATCCCACTGAGTGATGAAGTTTTTCATTCATAAAACCATCTTTAGATTCTAGTGCTTTATATATGTTATGTGTTTACTATATTAATAACAGACTTCAAATACCAGCTTCTAGTGATTCTTAAATAAGCTTAGGTATAAATGGCCCCTCCCAGCTCGATCTTTGTGGAAATCATCTGTCCTAAGTGCTGCACAGAAGAAAGGAAAAAAGGCATAAAGACAGACTGGGGAGCTCTGCAAATATCTCCTGTATTTCTGTTGACTACTCTATAGGATGAAATTTAAAAGTGGCAGTTTTTTCTAATATGGCTATCTCCCAAATAATTTAGATAGATATCTGTTGATTTATTCCACAAGCTTTAAGCACAATAACTGAGCAGATATTCCTAACCCTCTATGCTATCTTAGCTATTACCCAGCCACACACATCGAGTTGCTTGCATTTAGTCTTTCCTTGGCTTGTTCTAGTGTAGTAGCTGTATATCCTCAGAGAGAATTCCCTTGGTAACTCCTCTTCATGCCCACCTTCATAGCAAACATCTTCTTCTTCCTCCACAATGTGGTCTTTCTTCTCTTGGACTCTCAACTGCCTCCTGGCAAACTCCTACTTGGCTATTCTCAGGAACCCTGGCAGGAATCAGAAGACCAGTTTTTCTATTTCCTCTCTCTAGTCATTGGCTGTTTATCCTTTTATTAACAAATCAGAATAATTCAGGAGCATTCTTTACATAACATTGATACAGGAGATTTTTCAATATTCATGACAATGCCCATGTCTGAACTGTAACTACATCTTTGAGGCACAGAAATCAGCATCTGAATACACAGTACACAAGACCAACCCCCAACACTACTCCAAGGTTTCCAAACACATGTCTCTATGTTGACTTATTTAGTTTTTTATTTCAAGGTTATCTAGTAGTCTAGTTACCTGTTAGGGGAAAAAAATCCCTCGAGGGATCTAATGTAAACTCATTTTCTCTCTATTTAATTTCTTTTGTATATTTCATGTTACAGCAACAAGTTCTGAAATAGCAAGTTCTGCTAAATGAACCTCACAATTATGCCTTGAATCTGCCTCTGTCTCTCCATTGCCACTGCCTAACTTGGTTCAGAATATTAGTTCCTAGTTCCTCCCCATATTTGCCACCTCACATATCCCCTTCCAGTACATCCCCTTACATCTCTGCAAAAATGTCTTTCCAAAATGGAACCTTGATATCTTCTTCCTTATTAAAATTTTCTTGAGGCGTTCTACTGTCCACAGGAGTAAAATAACTTCCTAAATAGGAATCACAAGATCTTTCAGAGTTTTGGTACTTGCCACCTATCATCTTCAATCCAGCCTACAAACCCCACTCAGATGTCAACAACTTTCCTACACATCTTGCAACCAATTTCAGTCCAAAAATCAAGCAAGGCTCTCCTTTCCTATATCATATGCCTAATTACTGCTACAATTGCCAAAGCAGATTATAATTTACTTGTATAGACGTGCTATTCTCCTGAAAACAGCTCCATGAGGAAACATCTATTTTTCAGTCTAGACACATAACACTTGCTGTCAATCAACAGATGATGAATAGATAAATGACTCAAGTAGAGAAGAAATTAATTATGCCAGCAATGGTTATTTTCCCAAAAATTCCAACTAGAATTTTTAATTGTCCCAAATGAAAAAAATTCTGCCAGTCATCACTTGAGCAATGACGATCACCACATTGTCATCTATTGTGATAATGACTATAGAATAAAAATAAAACCTTGTTACATATCTGCTTCTCTGAGTAATAATTCTGAAAACAAGCCATGAAATTTCCCCATTAAAAAAATTCCCCACAATAAGTTCTCCATCATAGTAATAAAATTCTGGTAAAGTCCATTACCATTTGTTTAGGATGGGAATGAGTTTGTAGCTTCAAATGTTAAAAGTCTAATGAAGACGGAATCAATAAATCCAAAAAGAAAATCCCTGCCACATTAAAGACTACAACATTTATCATCCTGGAATATTCCTGGCCAAATAATATCCTTTGATATTTAAATAAGTTCAAATTAAATAAGATTATGGGTACACTACACACAAACACACACACACACACACACACACACACACACAAATACCTACTAACCAGACCACTGGAAAGCTCTACCAGGAGCTGGAGAGATGACTCAGTGGTTAAGATCACATTGTTTTTGCAGAGGCCTCAAATTTGGTTTGTACCTCCAAAGTTTGAAAGTTCATAGCCATCTGTATCTCCAGGGAGAAATGGAGCCTAGGAACCCCTAAGGATACATGCATATATCCACAGACAGACAGACACAAATACACACACACACACACACACACACACACACACACACACACAAAGAAAGAAAGAAAGAATCATCCCCCTTTTTAATTTTTTCTTTTATTGGATATTTTCTTTATTTACATTTCAAATTTTATCCCCTCTCCAGGTCTCCCCTCCAGAAACCCCTTATCCGATCCTCCTCCCCCTGTGTCTATGATGGTGCTTCCCCACCCACCCACTCCTGTCTTCCAGCCCTAGCATTTCACTACACTGGGGCATGGAACCCCCACAGGACCAAGGGCTGCTCCTCCCACTGATGTCCAACAAGGCCGTCCTCTGCCACATACATGGCTCCAGCCATGTATACTTTTTGGTTGGTGCCAGTCTGCGGGAACTCTGGGGAGTCTGGCCAGTTGACATTGTTGATCCCCCACGGGGCTGCAAACCCACTCAGCTCCTTCAGTCCCTTCTCCAAATCCTCCATTGGGGACCTCGAACTACGTCCAACAATGGGTAGCTGTAAGCATCCACCTCTGTATTTGTCAGGCTCTGGCAGAGCCTCTCAGGAGAGACCCATATCAGGCTCCTGTGAGCAAGCACTTTCCAGCATCCGCATTAGCATCTGGGTTTGGCGACTGTATATAGGATGGATCCTCAGATGGGGTAGTCTCTGGATGGCCTTTCCTTCAGTCTCTGCTCCATTCTTTGTCTCCATATTTTCTCCTGTGAGTATTTTGTTCCACCTTCTAAGAAGCACTGAAGCATCTACTCTTTGGTCTTCCTTGTTGAGCTTCATATGGTCTGTGAATTGTATCTTGAGTATTCCAAGCTTTTGGGCTAATATCCTAATATCCACTTATCAGTGAGTGCATATCATGTGTGTTCTTTTGTGACTGGGCTACTTCACTCAGGATAATATTCTCAAGTTCCATCCATTTGCCTGCAAATTTCATGAAGTCATTGTTTTAATAGCTGAATAGTACTCCATTGTGTAAATGTACTACATTTTTTGTATCCATTCCTCTGTTGAAGGACATCTGGGTTGTTTCTAGCTTCTGGCTATTATAAATAAGTCTGCTATGAACATAGTGAAGCATGTGTCCCTATTACATGTTGGTGCATCTTCTGAGTATATGCCTAGGAGTAGTATAGCTGGGTCCTCAGGTAGTACTATGTCCAATTTTCTGAGGAACCGCCAGACTGATTTCCAGAGTGGTTGTACCAGATTGCAATCCCACCAGCAATGGAGGAGTATTTCTTTTTCTCCACATCCTCACCAACATCTGCTGTCACCTGAGCTTTTGAACTTAGCCATTCTGACTGGTATGAGGTGGAATTTCAGGGTCGTTTTGATTTGCATTTCCCTGATGACTAAAGATGTTGAACATTCTTTAGGTGTTTCTCAGCCATTTGAGTTTCCTCTGCTGAGAATTATTTGTTTAGCTCTGTACCCCATTTTTAATAGGGTTATTTGGTTCTCTGGAGTCTAACTTCTTGACTTCCTTGTATATATTTAATATTAGCCCTCTAGTGGATGTAGGATTAATAAAAAGATCTTTTCCCAATCTGTTGGTTGCCGTTTTGTCCTACTGACAGTGTCCTTTGCCTTATAGAAGCTTTGAAATTTTATGAGGTCCTATTTGTTGATTGTTGATCTTAGAGCATAAGCCATTGGTGTTCTGTTCAGTAATTTTTCCCCCGTGCCCATGTGTTCAAGGTTCTTTCCCACTTTCTCTTTTATTAGACTCAGTGTATCTTGTTTTATGTGGAGGTCCTTGATCCACTTGAACTTGAGCTTTGTACAGGGAGATAAGAATGGATCAATTTGCATTCTTCTACATGTTGACCACCAGTTGAACCAGCACCATTTGTTGAAAATGCTGTCTTTTTCCCCACTGGACGGTTTTAGCTTCTTTGTCAAAGATCAAGTGACCATAGGTGTGTGGGTTCATTTCTGGGTCTTCAATTCTATTCCACTGATCTTCCTGCCTGTCTCTGCACCAATATCATGCAGTTTTATCACTGTTGCTCTGTAGTACAGCTTGAAGTCAGGGATGGTGTGATTCTCCCAGAAGTTCTTTTATTATTGAGAATAGTTTTTGCTATCCTGGTTTTTTTGTTACTCCAAGTGAATTTGAGAATTGCTTTTTCTAACTCTATGTAGAATTGAGTTAGAATTTTAATGGGGATTGCATTGAACAGAAAGCTCCGTACACAAAAGCCTTAGATTGTATACCTCTATGCCTTAGAATTTATTCACAAAATATTAAATGGAGCCTGATAAGAGAATGACAATATTAATCTGTTCATATAAAAGACTGAGTCAAAAGATATAATTACTACTGTTCTTTTTCAAATTAAGTTAATTTTTTTTCTGCTATGTGTTATCTCTTCAGTTGTAAAAAGGATACAGACCAGCAGTATTGAAAATATTCCTGAATAAGCCAGTAGGCCCTGATGAGCTATAGCTAACTTGGACTGTGACTTAAGACAAACAGAGAAACTAAAGAATTTGTATGAACATTTCAAATGCCACAGAAGTAATGAAGACCTAAGTCAAATGGTAGTCACTGCCCCAACAGACGTGATAAAGTTATGCAATGCTGCCGGGTACAGAGAATTGTAAAGTACTTAAATAGTCAAAATTGAGCTTTTCTATTTGGTTCAACTTCCCTTTTTAAAAATTTTCACATGTTCTCTGACTCATTTATTTATTTGACAAATAAAACTGTATAAATTTGTTGTATATAATATGGTGGTATGAAATGTGTGCACATTTTTAATGGCTAAATCAACCTACTTAATATATGCTTCAGAAGATATTTGCTGTGCTAGGTGAGTATAATCAATTTATTGTAGTCCTTAAAATTGCTGTTCTGTCACAATAAAAAAGAACAGTGTATTAAGCTGTTCCACTATGTTTGTCCTTCTATGGTCTAAGCAGATTTTACTTGTTTGTATTTCCAAAATCAATGGTAACCAAGTGTTCTAGTCAGGGCACACTAAAATTAAGTTAATAGAAGGAACATTTACTCTCCAAAGGAACTTTTAAAAACACTGGTTAACATGCAGAGGAACCATAAGTAGACCGAGGATAATGATACAGAAGCAGTTATGAACCACTAGACCTAAAGAGAGGGAGAGAGAGTCATTTCCAGAAACCCAGAAGGAACATTACAGGAAAGTTGTTGATATTCTGGAAAACAGACTTGATCTGAAAATGTCTTCAGTTTGTCCAAAGAAACCATAGATCTGTAACCTCATACTTATCTGTCTGTCTCTCTGTCTCTCCTATCCCCCACGCCTTGTGTGTGTCTGTCCCTCCCCCTACCCTCCAGACTTGCTCCTAAGGCATCCTTGAGTAGAAATAACCTTGAGACAGATGAAAACAGGGTCTCTTTGATGAAGTTCCTGTAGACTGGTATTCTGGGGCAAAAAAAAAAAATGGGGTGATGATAAGAAGAGAGTGGCTCTAAAGTTAGAAAAATATTCCATATATTATAGGGTAACACTTCGTTTTCTCGCATTTGTCACATACACACACACACACACACACACACACACACACACACACACACACATATATATATATATATATATATATATATATATATATATATCAGGTGAGTACTCTATGAAATATATGGCTAACTGTACAAGAATGGGAAAGACCAGATAAAGGATTGAGGATGAAGGGAGAACCACAAAGGCAAAACAGTTTTCTCAGAGGAACTTAAAAATTCAAGCATGTTTCTAACCAGGAACAACTTCATTCAGTAACCCTATCTACATGTAAAAATCTACTGGGTGTGGCCTGTGGAGCTGAAACAGCAGTTGCACGGAGGAGGTTGTGGGAAATGCAAAATTCCTGGCCCCATTTCAGACCCACTAATTCATAATTTACTTTTTCTTCTTGCCTTTTTGTTTGATTAATTTTGATGTCAGTTTTGTTTACTTGTTTTATTGGCATATGTTCATTGTTTATAGTGATGGATCTAAAATGGTATTAGTGTTTAAGTGTATCACTTATTTTGATTTAATTCTTCCTTCCCTTGTCTCCCCCATTCTCTCCCACTAGTCTACTTTTTCCCCCAAATAAATCAATTCTGCTTTCAGTTAATATATTTAATTTTATGTACCTATATAAAATCTATGATCCACAAATGAGAGACATCATGTAATACTTTTACTTTCTGAGCCTGAATTACTTCACTACACACTTTTACTACCCATGACCAAATTTCATTACTTATGGCTAAAATATACTTAATTATAAATAAATACCATATTTTCTTTATCAATGCATCTTCTGACAGGCTGATTTAACCAGATGCCTTTGAGCCTACTATGCAGAGTAAAAGTTAGGAGTTCTTCACTAAAGACTATGTAAAGTTACTCAGTGTGATTCTAGAAATTTGGAGTAATGAAAACTAGAGGAATTTAATACAGAAAATTCATAAACATGTGTTTAAGAAGGGCATTCAAATATCATGTTAGAGAAAACATTATGTATCTTAATCTTATCATATAGCCAAATGACAGGCGCAATCAGGAAATGGATATATAATATTCATAACATATCACCATGAAAACATAGTAAATATTATCCCATCATTAAAAAGTTATTTCACTATTGTAAAAATTCTATGACTACCCAGATTCTCCCTAATAGTTCTGCAAAGAAAGGACAAATCCACACTGATTTAGATTGAAAGGCTGAGGCTGCAGTTTGGTGCTTTGCCGTCTTTCTCTTTTTAATACAATTTTACTTTCTATTTCAGACCCAAGTCTGGCATTTAATGGGAGTTCAGTAACTATTTTTTGATTGATTGAAGCCCAACTGCTTTAAAATTGCGTGCTAAACTGTAATAATAAATCAGCATCAAAGGGTGATTGTCTCCTAGTTAGAGAACACCATCTAGTGTTTCTTAGGAAGATACTCTCTCCTTTCTCTGTATGAAACAGTTCTGTTTCAGCTAACCACTCTACATCACTTTCAGGCATTACTGCATCTATACCAAAGTCATAGCATTATTTCCATCTGTTCTTGCCATACTTCAGTTCCCACTTTGAAATAACAAGAGCACTTTCATTTACCATTAAAAATACTACTCTTCCTCAATAGCTATACTGCCGCCTTCTTTTACTTCAGTTCTTACCAATTCAGGGTACATTGTTCTAACTTGCAGAGGCTAGATGCCTGCATCTGAGGGCTTTCTAAAGACCCTAAAGCTTACAACAGGCCAGATTGAATGTCAGCCTTGTCCCCAGGAACCCCCAAACCAATGACTGATGGGAGATCAGGAATAAACATCCTAGCTTTCTTGTTCCTTCAGAAGATTCTATTTTCTAGAATTTCACATGAAATTAATGGAAAGTCTTTCTTTTGTCACACTGGTAGTTTTTTAGTTGCCTTCTCTTTCCTATCTCACTTTCCTGCTCCCCTACCTTCTCCCTCACTCTGGGTAAACTACTTGTTCTTGAGCAAGGTCTACTACTGGCGAAGGACTAAGACAATATTACTATATGGTATCACACTCAAATGTGTTGGCTAAGAAGATGACAGGAAAGAAACGTGTCATAACTGTTTCACCACCTGCTAAGATCCCTCAGCCTTAGGCCATAATTTTATCACAGGAATGTTATCTGAAATTATAATCTTTAATATATTGCTCTATTGCTCACTCCTAGGAGACTGTCAACAAATTACTTAACATTGATTTTGGGCATAAATATATATTAATAAAGATTTTATAGGCTGTGGTGGTTTGAATATGCTTGGCCTAGGGAGTGGTACTATTAAGAGGTGTAGCATTGTTGGAGAAAATGTGTTACTGAGGGAGTGGGCTTTGAGAGACCTTCCTCCTAGCTGCCTGGAAGCCATGTTTTTTTTCCCTATTTGCCTTCAGAACAATATGTAGAACTCTCAACTCCTCCAGTGCCATGCCTGCCTGGATGCTGTCAGGCTTCCTGCCTTGATGATAATGGACTGAACCTCAGATCCTGTAAGCAAGCCCCAATTAAATGTTGTCCTTTAAAAGAGTTAACTTTAGTCCTGGTGTCTTTTCACAGCTATAGAAACCCTAAAACATATGCAAATATTAATTTCTAATATGCTCCATATGAAAACATTTTTAGTAAACTCAAATGTGAAATTCATGAGCCCCTCACTCATCCATGCTGCAATTCTGGATGGTTTGATCTTATATAGACCTTTTACATTTAATAAAACTGTGATTGCTGGGAGTTCTTGTTAGCATTTTCAATGCTCTAAGCATATTTGTGTATTATATCTATGTAGTGTGTTGTTTAGTTTAAATCAAGATTATACTATGTAGACTATAAGCTTGCAATATTAAACAACATTTGAAATAATTTTAATAAAGATTTACCAAATTTATTTAATTGCACTTATGGATTATAATCCTGTTTTTTTATTATTATTATTTAGAGGTTAAGGTTTTAAGACAGGTCCTCATGTAGCCCAGGGTGGCTTCAAACTATGTAGCTGAGAAAACTTTGAACTTTTTTTATATGCAAACATTTTATTGAATTGTTTAACTATGCAAGATATCTCGCCTCCAAGGAGATTACAAAACCATGGCATTCAAAAACCTGGGGTCTAACTCTTCAAGGGGAAGCTAATTTACTTTTAGCATGCTTGTGGATGCTTCTAGACTCAGTCACCTCAGTTTCAGCTTCTGTTGGCATGTAGAGCATCCATGATGGTTTTATTGTACTCTGCAATCTGTTTCATCATCTTTTTAATCACTGGCTGGTAATCACTCTCTTTTGATGCGTCTGTCTCTACTTCCCAGTGTCTGAGATCACAGGGATACACCACTGTGAACAAGTGGTGGGAGACAGGGGAAGAATTGGAGGGGAGGGAAAGGAGGTGGATTTGATAAAAAAAAAAAACATATTCATGTATAAAATTCTCAAACAAAAAGAAAACAAAATATGATTTGAAAAGAACTCAAACTTAAAATAAAAGGCAATTAATATAATTTAACACATGTGACTCTTTAGTGTATCCCTCTTTTTTTTCCCACAAAAACAATCTAGAGAAAGATATTTTAGTAAGAGAAATCCTGTATGCAACCTTCTTGCCTGGGATAGGGAGAACATTGTAGAAAGGTAGAATTATTACTTTTTAAAATAGAATGTGCTTCATTTGTGGTTTTTGCTAGAGTAGATTTTGAAATTAGTTTCATTCCTTGATCACGGCTGATGTCTTCCTGATACTCAGGGCATGTTTAGACCATATGTAAATACTATGAACAAATAAACATATCAATGTATATTATCTGGATCTAGCATGAGAATTCTATTTGTGTTCAATTCAGTGCAGAATTATCAATTTGAAATATGTGATGTTCATAATACTCAGATTTCTGAGCAAACAGTATTTCTGTGTTTTGAAGTATACCTCTGAAACTCAATGCTCTCTGAAGGTGCTTTAACCTTAAGGAATGTAATAGCCCAGATCAAGATAATAAACCTTCGCCCTAAATCTAAATGATTTACTAAAATTGTATACGCATGCACATGCACACACATGCACATGCATATTATATGTACAGTATACGTAGTTAGGGTATGTTTGGAGGCATGTGTTTCAGCTTTCAACAATCTTGCTCCACTTAATTCCTAGAACTGATCCTTGCTAATCACCTGCAGCCTGGTGACTATAGATCTGTCCTCTGTTCTGCCTAAACCTGGGCTTCACAGGTCTTTCCTGACCCAAGAAGATACTATGTGCCAAACACTAATGACTATACTGAACCCCTTGATTTTTGTAGTATATCTGAATAGAGCCATTTTTGGACTATAACATTTGGATTATGCTGCCTAAGCCTAGTTTGCCTTGCTTTTGCTATCTAGAATGCTTTGTAGCTTTGTGAGACAATGTACATGCTTTATTCAACCCATAGTATTCCAAAGTTACCCTTTTCCACTATTAATATTGTACACTATTCTGTGACTAGGAGAGTGCATCTTGTGTTACTGCACTTTGACAGCTCAAAGGTTTTTGATAGTGATAGAAAAAAACACAAGATGCATGCATAATTTGAAAGTATAATCAATTGAAAACCACATTTTATTTTGTAGAGAAAGGGAATGCAAACAGAGAAAAGCATGACGCTTTAGATATGAATTTAAAATTTTATAATAATTAATTTGTAATAATTTTATTTGATAAAATGTTAATATGGTGAAGCATAAATCTTAGAAATAACCATCTTAATACTATTAAACACAGATGCTCAAATTTCTAAGGCATTCTTATCTAGTGACATACATTTCCACTGATGTGGAACTTCAAGAGGCTGTCCATTCTTCAACAAACGCCTTTTTTATTTATGAAATGTTTTTCATATATAACAATTTGATCATATTTTCCCATCCCCCAGGTCCTCCCCACCTCCTTATAAATCCAACTTTATGTTCACTCTTGCTTCCTAACTCTTATTTTTTCCCTTCTCCTTCCCCCTTCCCTCATTGTTCTCTCAATCCCTCTCCATCCCTCCTTCTCCTCTTTTTTCTCCTTTCCCCTTCTATCTCTCTTTAAAAGAAAACCCCCACAAAACTAATATCAAAACAAAACAAATGAAACAAACAAAAAAACCCACAAAATAAATCAAAGCATGGAGTTACTTTTGTGCTGGCCAACTACACTTGGTCATGGAGGTATGCCTGGAGTGTGGTTGGTACACCCAATGTCACTCCATTGGAGAAAACTGACTTTCCCTTTGCCAATTCATATCAATTGAAGATTTTCTTGGTTAGGGGTGAGACTCTGTCTTAGTTAGGTTTTCTAATGCTGTGAAAGGATGTCATGACTACCAGATATGGTACTGGAGAGGTAGCTGAGAGTTTTATATCTAGATCAGCAGGCAATGGGAAGAAACTGTCCCACTGGGCATGGCTTGAACATCTGATATATCAAAGCCCACCCTCAGTATGATATTCCTCAGTAGGTATATCATACCTACTCCAACAAGGCTACATTTCTTAATGGTGCCACTCCCTATGGGCCTATGAGGGCCATTTTTATTCAAACCACCACAGATTCCATGTCTACATTCCATTCTAGAACCTTGTCTAGCTTGAACCTGTGCAGATCTGTGTATGCTATCCCAGTCTCTGTGAATTCATATGTGCGTCTTGTGTTTAGAAGACACTATTTCCTTGGAGTCCTCCATTGCTTCTGGCTCTTATAAACTTTGTCTCCTCTTCTGCAGAGATTCCTGAGACGTGAGAGAACGTATTTGATAAAGACATTCCATTTAGGACCGAGTACTCCAAAGTCTCTCATAGTTTGTACATTTTCTAATTGTGAGTCAATGTGTTAATCTACTCTAACAAGAAGCTTTTCTGATGAAGGTTGAGAGAGACACTGTCATATGATGATGATGATGATGATGATGATGATGATGATGATGATAGACACTGTCAGATGATATGAGAGAGACAAAACTCATATCATCTATGAGTATGATGATATGTCATTGGGAGTCATTTTATTACTATATTCCTCTAGCAGAACAATAGGACCATGTTTTCTCCTAGGCTCATGACCTGGTCTCAGGTTCTTGGTTACTTTAGCAGTGTCAGGTTTGGGTTCCATCTTATGGAATGGACTTTAAAACATATCAAAAAGTGGTTGCTTACTCACAAAGCACTGGAGATGAAGCTTCTAGTAGAAAACCAGCTGAATGTCTCTGTGTTCAGTGTCATAAGTAAGCAGTATTGTCAGGATTGCCTTACCATCCCACTCAGGAATAGAACCAATTGCCTTGACTAGAGGATGCGATGTATGCCAAAATTTCATTGGATGCCTTCAACAATGGATGTACTCAACAAGATGTAACCCATTCCCGGCACTGGAAATTTTACATGGTGGTGCAAGATATCTATTTGAAACTTGTTTCCCATTTAAATTCCTTTCATATATGTAAAGATTCTAGGAAATTTCTAGAGTCATAGGTTTCATTATGGATTTTCAAAAGGCCTATAGAGTTATTTGGCCCTTTCCATAACCACTCCTTTATCCTTCTCTCCCATCCATTTACCCATGTAATCCCCCTAGTCCATTTTCTGCTTCATATCTCTCCATAACACTATATTCTACTTCTCCTTCCTTGTAAGATTGTGTCCTCTCCTTTTGTCTTTTACTAGGTACCTAACATCTGTGATTACTCTGTTTGCATTGTGTATGTTGAAAGCTCAAAACTAATGTATATGTAGAAGAGAAAACATACAACATTTGTCTTTTGGGGTCCAGATCACCTCACTTACAATGGTTTATTTTCAAATTTCATAATTTTATTTTTAATAATTGAGTAATAGTCCATTGTGTAAATGTACGTTTTCATCAGTTGATGGATATCTAGGCAGTTTCAAATCTCTGGCATTACAAATATAACATAAATTAACATGGATTAACAAATATCTCTGTTGTTCAATGTAGAGACCTTTGGGTATATGCCTAAGCATGGTATAGCTGGATCTTGAAGTAGATAGATTCCCATCTTTAAGAATGATTTCCATAGTGACTGTACAAGTTTACATCTCTACCAGCAATAGAAGTGTTTCACCACATCCTCACCAGCATGAGCTGCCATTTGTTTTACTGATCTTTTACTGATCTTTTTGACTGGTATAAGATAAAATTTCAAAGCAGTTTTAATTTGTTATTTCCCTGATGACGTAGGATGCTGGATCTATCTTCAAGAGTTCCTCAGCTAAACAGATGAAATGTTTCATCTCTTGAGAGCTCTCTGCTTAGTTCTATACCCTATTTTTTAAATGGTTTTTTTGGTTTTCTTGGTGTTCAGGGCTTGCTGTTTTTCTTGTTCTTTATATGGTGTAGATATTAACTCTTTATCATGTATGTAATAGGAGAATGTCTTTTCCCATTCTGTAGGCTGCCAGTTTGTCAGAATAATGGTATCTTTTGCTGTATGAAAACTTTTATGTTGTTTTTAAAACAAATTTCAGACATTTGATTCACTAAATGAAGACTCAGAAGCCAGACACTGATGAAACATTGCTAGCTCAGAGAGGCAGAGAAAGCACACATGTCTGGGTCCATGGGCTTACAGCAGGAGGAATATGTTAACCAACAAATGTCAGGCAGATGTCTGTCCATAGTCTAGGTTGCCACTAGGGAACATGTTGATGTCTGAGGTCTGTAAAGAACTGGCCCTACCCCTCACCTGGGCATCATAGGAGAGCTGGCCCTGAGAGCATTAAAACAGAACTTACTCTAACTCTAGCTACAGTATTTGGGAGAGTTGCAGGTGAGATGGCCCTGAGGATCTGAGCCTAGGAGAATTGGCCCTGCCATTGTTTCCTGTGAAATGGCATGGATAAGGGAGAGATACCCTTCTCCCCCATTACCCTTTACCAGCTTCAGCAGGTGGAAGACTTTGCCCTGGGGTCATGAAAGCAGAAAAGCTGTCCCTTCCCCTCACTGGCTGCAGCATTTGGGAGAACCAGACCTGTGCCTCTCCTGGGCAGCACAGTAGAACTGACCCTGGTGGCAGTGATGCAGATGAGCTGTCCCCAATGGTCTAAGCATTGGAAAGCTGGCTCTGCCACTTGTCTGTAACACAGTGACTTGGGCAAGGGTGAGATACACCCCCATCTTTCCCTTTGCCACCTAGGAAAGGCAGAAGAATTATCCTGGAGGTCATCAGAGTGGGAGAGCTGTCCCTGCCTCTCACCAGGGCAGCACAGTAGAGCTGACCCTGATTGGGGGGGGGGGCAGGGCTGAGCTGCTCTTGAGTGTGGGTTTGGGATAGCTGGCCCAAGAATTTGTCTGTAATGGGTCAATATTGGCAAGAGAGAGTTATCCTCTCCTAGTCTTGCTCTTGCCACCTAGAAATGCAGATTGCTGGCCCTGGGGTCATAAGAACAGGATATATAGCTCTGTCCCTCACTTACTGGAGCACTTGGGAAGCAGGCCCCACATGTTGCCTGGGAAGCACAGTGGAGCTATCTCTGGCCATGGGACTTTCAGGTGAGCTGCCCCAGGAGTGTGATCACAGAAAAACCTGCCCTGCCTATTGTATACTGTGATAAGGGAGAGATCCCCTCGTCCCCAACTGTTGGGGTCCACACTAGCCCCACGTTCGGGCGGCCAAAATAAATGTTGCAGCCCAGGCAAAATGTTGAGGCCCGGGCCGACCCACGTTTGGGCGGCCACTGTATCCCGGCCCAAGCTGCTGCTCCGGTCTGAGGGTCGAGGTTCAGCAAGAGCGAGGGTGAGGGCAGACTCAAAGAATGGAGACCAGACAGGGTGTGATTCAATCCCGTTTATTCTTCAGTCTCTCTTCCTCTAAGTGTCTCCTGTCTGATTCTCCCTCTATAGTCTCAATCTCTACTGTCTGCCTCTGCCTTTTATATGTCTTACTTCTAAGCCACACCTCTAAGTTACACCTTTAATCATGCCCTTAGGTCTTGTCTCTAACTCTGATCTCTATACTTCTAAGTCATACTCTTAAGACACACACCTTTAATCTCACACATCTTTAGTCTCACACACCTTTAATCTCACGCACCTTTAATCTCAAGGTATCTAAACCAAGATTATCGGAGTGTGCTCAGCTGTTGTAGGCTATTGTAATCCAAGTCACATATCAGGGTATATGGCTCAAGATGGCTGCAAAGCTGATAGCCGCTTTCTGCTAAAAGTCGGCCCCCAACACCCAACCTCCTCCCTGGCCACCTACGATAGGAGGGAAAGCAGGCCCTAGGATCATGAGAATGGGAGAACTGGCCATGTCCCTCACAGGCTATGGACCATGTACCTTGCCTGGGTAGTGGGGTAGAGCTGGCCCTGGCTGAGGGAGTTGTAGGTAGCTGAGCCCCAAGGGCATTAGAGCAGAAGAGTTAGTGGAATGACCAGCTCAGATACCTCTTAGGCTCAGATCCAGGGATTTGAACTGGTCCTCCCTAATATCTAATCCATGGATGAACTGCTGGAGTACATGAAGTGGACAGTCTTACAGATCCAAAACTACAAGATATTTCATGACACAGGGCAACAGCCGAATATCTAAGAAGAATTCCAGTGAGATTCTACTAGTGAGAGTCTAGCAAAAGCCATTTTGCAAGCAACATAACATTTCTAAGTAAAGGAATATAAACAAAGGGGTATACTGTGGGACACACTGTGACTTAACTATGGCTTTGAGATTTTTTTTTCTCCATTAGGAGGAGGTTGCAAGGGTGGAAGATACGTATAAAGGAAAGGAAAAATTAGTGGGATAGGGGAACCTGATGTAAAATTCACAAGGAACCAATAACATATTTTAAAAATATATACTTTGACTTTCTTCTTTCCTGTTTGAATCCACTTGATATACATCAGATGTCTTATTACTATGGATAAGACAAGTACTATATTGAATAGGTATGAAAAGAGTGGACATCCTTCCCTTTTTCCTGGTTTGAGTGGAAATGCTTTGAGTTTGAGGTTGAGGTTGATGCTGGCTGTGGGCTTGCTATAAGTTGTCTTTATTATATTGAGATCTGCTCCTTGTATCCATAATATCTTCAGGACTTTGATCATGAAAGGATGTTGGATTTTGTCAAAGGCCTTTTCTGCATCTGCATCTAATAGTATGATCATGTAATTTTAGCTATTAATCTATGTGATATTGATTTATTTATGTTGAACCATCTCTATATTTCTGGAATGAAGCCAACTTGATATAGTACATAATCCTTCTGAAGTACTCTTGAATTCAGTTTGCAAGTACTTTATTGAGAATTTTTGCATCTGTGTTCCTAAGGGATAATGGTCTATAATATTCTTTAATAACATAATTATTCATATTATTAATATAATATAATTTTCTATAATTTTTCTTTTCTTGAGTTTCAAAACATGTTTTAAATATGCAATATGTATTTCTAACTACACTAGCTTTCTTAACTCATTCATTTTGTATACTATAGAGTCCATATCCTTTGACCAACTCTTCTTTTCTTTACTTTCTACAGTATAGTGAATGCATATATTACTTTAATAATTAAATTCAGATATAATGTTATTAATTCTTTGAGAATTTGTATGATATATTTTGATCTTATTTGCCCGCTATTCCCGAACTCCATCTAGATCCACTTTCTACCCTTACCCACCTATCAACTAACTCTGAGTTCTCTTTTTCTTTTAACCTACTCTGTAAAATTTATATTGCCCAAATATGTTGAAGAGTGGGGTCTGGCCTGGACTGTGGTGAACCTAGAAGTAAGAAAAAAGGGAGGAAGCAAAGAAAAGAGACAATAAGCAGGAATCTTCACATAGATCTAGTATGAGTCTTGTATAAAGGCTCTGTTTCATAGTTCTTTGTCCTTAAGAAAACTAACTTCTTTACATTTAACTTTTCTTGCTTGTATAAAAAAAAAACATGGAGAACAATTATATTATCACAATTGCATATTTCTAAAACTTCTTAATAATAGTAAATATTTAAAGTATTTAAATAACAATTTTCATTGGGAAATTCTGAGTGTGCATTTGTATATTAAACCCCATACCAAACCTTTTAGTGACCAATTTAACTTTCTTTAAATCTAGCATTCCCTAAGATTATCTGTTCATTAAAAAATGTTTTATGGAGTATCAGTAAATATTTTAATTCTATCCAACACATCTGAGAAAATGCTGATAAGTTAATTGACATATGATGGGTAAAAATAAAAGGACAAAAAGGTATGTCCTTTTTCTTTTTAAACCATAAAATATAAATACTGGGTTCTTATGATTTCAAAAATTGTGAAGTAGCATGAGTAGAAAACAGCTCTTACCCCTGGTCTTAAAAAATTAGTGGACTTTTTTAAAAAAAGAGATGCTAAATTGGAAATTAAAAAATTAACAGCACAGAAAATAAATATAAAAATAAATAAATAAAAAGAAGTTTATATCATTCCTTACCAATGTAAGATGGTGACATTTGTTACTGATACAAAATGTAATGTATAATCCAAGAAACGAAGTTTATATGAAAGTAGTGTGTGAATGAATCCTAATAAATTCCTAAATCTTTACAGATATAAGCAAAACAATTTCAAATTTTTAGTTCATATATTAGGATGACTCACATGTCCTTCCCACAAAAGACACATTCAATGTAATTAATGTTTTCTTGCAAGTTGAATCATCAGACCCCATAAATAGTCTTTAGGCATACAAAAACTTCCCAGGAGAAATGGAGAAACATTCTACGATAAAAACAATATTTCCAAAGGGACACAAAAATAATTAATAATTTTAAGGTTTTTATCAAGTCACCTAATACACAACTAACACAGTGTCATGAATAAGTAAATAAAGTAAAAGGTGTTTTGCATACAATTCTAAGAAATGCAATTACTCTCCTAAAACCTACAACATACGTTTTATTATTTTATTAGTATTTAAAAATAACATGATAGGACAAGTGAATCAAGAATGAACATTGGGAACTAAAATGTACAAGAATTCTTTAATTACCCCAAGCAAACTATTTTCAGGAAACAAAAGTAATCATGTTCAGTTGGGCTTGATAGTACAAGTGTTGCAGGATGTTTGATCACATTAGGTACCCGAGATTACATTGTTTACTGGCAAAATCTGTTTCTAGTTGTAGTGTGGCTAAGCCTTAGCATACACATCTAATCCCTCTGGCTGGAATATAAACAAGTCCTTAGTCTACACCTTTAATCCCAAACAATAAAAATAAAATTATTTTGTAGGAGGAAGCACCCATGTTTGAAAGTGCTATCTAATTGAGAAGCAGACAAAGTGATGAATCAGAGAAATATTTGACAGAATAGGACATGCCCAACTCTCAAGATAGATAGAGAAAAGAGAGGCTACTTAAGAGAGCAGTGCAGAGAGAGAAAATGGAGGATGCATGCAGTTTAACCAAGCCAGTTAGAGAGGCAAGTTGCAGAGAGAGAACAAGCTAGACACAGGTAAAGACAGAATACACAAGAGAATGAGGAGCCAGAAGATTGGAACACGGTGCAAAAGTTAGCATGAGGCCAAGCAGAGCAATTCAATCAGAGGCTGAGAGAAGCCAGATTGAATCAGTTATGGTGAAGAGGAGTTTGAGCCAGAGCAACTAAATTGAACCAGCCAACCAAAGCTCAGAAGAACTAGAAAGGATGAGCTTATTCAGCAGTGAGTCTCAGAGGCTGAAAATATTCTAGGCCTAGATAAGATTGTAAAAGCTTGTAGAACATGGCCTAAAACGGTTAGCAGACTGGGGCAGTAAGCCTCTGAGATGACCATTACTACAAGAGAATAAAAAATACTTTAACATCCTAACACTTTGGAAACATGTATAGTAGATTTGTATACCATGGCTAGCCTATGCTATATAACAAGACTGACTAAGATATAAAAGTCACAATTTTAAAAACCAGCCACAAAAGCCATAAAATGACAGAAAACCTCAGTACCAGTCACAAGAAACCTCCTTTTGAATGGTTGGTCAAGGTTGTCCAAGTGATACTCAAAATAATATAGATTATCAAATAGCTCTTGTCTGCCTCCTCAGGGGTTAAGGGTGGGACCCTCTGTTGCTGAATGTATCATACACATAGGACACAGTACTCAGAAGATTTGAGCTGGATCTGACCTGAAAACCTTTTACCAGCAGTCTAGCTTCCATGGTTCCAGAAAATACTATCTAGGATAGCAAGGGATAGAAGCAAATACTCAGTTGTAACACATATGAATACAACAATTACTATCATGGCAAGATATGCATAAAGGTGAGAAACATGGTACTTACATATCAGTGGCAACCCCTAGCAATCTAATTGAACTCCCTCAATAGGAGAAAAATCATTCCTGGTACTTTATATGCAGCCAGCTTTCTGGGGATAGTGTTATCATGAACCTTAGAAAATAATCTACTACTGCTACATTGCTAAACCATCTTAATTCACAACTACATTCTAAATTGTATTCTTACATTCATAGATAAGTGTAGTTATCACCCCCATTTAAAAGGTCATTATTTAGAGCAAATGGAGACTGTTACAGAAAATCATAGCTGTGCACAATGCAAAGATCAGCAGGCCATGGGGAGCAAAACCCTAATAAATACATCTAAATCACAACTCCTGCATTCACGGAACATCTTGAAAAAGAGGCAAGAAAGATTCTGAGATCCAGAATACAAGGAAGTCTTCTGTGAAATATGTATGTAGCAATAATAACCACAGGGAAAAAAAAGCTATTAACTTGTGAGGGAGCAAGGGGGGAGTTCCAGTGAGGGTGAGTGGGAGGAGATGAGAGGGGAAAAAGGAGTAGGAAAGTGTTATAATTGCATTTCCATTAAAATATATTTTTAAAATAATTTAAATAAAGTAAAATCAGTCATGAATTTGAGAGAGAGAGAAAGGGGAAAATGGGAGGGGTAGAAATGGGGAGAAATAATGTAATTATAATTTCAAAATAATATATACACAATAATTTTTAAATTAACTAATTGATTTACTATACATCCTGTTCACAACTTTCCCTCCCACCTCTCCTCCCAGGCCCTCTCTCTCACCTTCTTTTGAACACATTGTTGCTAGTTGGTGGCACCATTTGAAGAGGCTTAGGAAAAGCAGCTTTGCTAGAAGGAGCATTTCACATAGAGAAATATTTAAGTTACAGAGACTTGTCCTATTTCCACTTCACTCTCTTTGTGCTTGCAATTGCACTTGCAATTCAAGATGGAAGCTCTCAGCTTCCTGTTCCAGCCACTATGCCTGCTCCTATGAGTTCCATAGTCACCCTATATTTCTTATAGATAAAACAGAATATGAAGTGTTCTCAAGAGTGAAAGTGGGCAATAACCAAAGGGGCTATTATGGAGGAAAATACCATCATGGAGTAAGAATAGAAAATGGCCAAAGAGGATATTGCGGAAAGAAAACATGGGTGAGAATGAACAGTATTCATAGACCATCAGCTAATCTCCATGTTTAGGTAACCTTTATACTATTTTCTACAGTCTCTAAATCAGATAGTTTTCCTAAGAGGTATTTTTTTGATCATATAATTGACAGGTTCTTTTTATTAATTTTTAGTGAAGGGGACAATGTTACTTCTCTGTTCTTTACCAGAAAGCATCCTGATAAATAATAATCTTATCTTTGTCCTGGAAGTTCAAAAAATCATGACTCCACACAGGAAAAAAAGATACAATTCAGATCCCATTTTTTGGCCAATATCATACAACACAGAGTAGTAAAAAGATGGTTCCAGAGTAAAGAGCACTTGCTGCTCTTACAGAGGACCTGCATTCAATTTCCAGCACCCACATGGCTGCTTACAACCATCCATATCTCCAGTTCCAGAGGATCTAGTGCCTTCTTCTGTTGTCCTTCTCTGATATCAGGTATGCATACAGTACACATACATACATGTAGGTAAAACATGCATATAAAATAAAATTTAACCTTTAAAAATAATTAACAATGGAAAAGTACTAATAATTTATTTAAAAATAGCCATGTTTGGCACTGAACAGATTCCTTAGCAATTAAGAGCAAATTGTTCTTCCAGAGTATCTCATTGGATTCCTAGAACCCACGTGGCAGCTTATGGATGACTAAAAGTCCACTCTCAGGGCATCTGAAGCCCTCTTCTGGCCCCCAGAGTATTTCACAAATGTGGTGCATAGACATACATGAAGGCAAAACACACATGCACATAAAAATAAAATTTGTAAAATAGCTATATTTTTACCAGGAAGAATCACACTTCACTTAAATAGGTCTCAACAAAGTCCTGCTATCTGTTCCCTCCTCTCTTATGACTAATCTGAAACTATCCTTTCAATGGTGTTTTGAATCTTGGAAAGGAAAACTGGCAATACAGTCTCAATTAAAATAAGTGCATTATCAAAGATACAAAAGTTAGAAATCCAAAGGTCCAGTGAAGGTTCTATCCTCACTGTGATCTTCAAGCTTGCTAATCTCTAGCTAGCTATAAAAAACTAGGATGACTCGTGAAGTCTAAGAGGACACAGGGTCCCTTCTTAATTTTTCAGGTTGAAATAGTCTATGGATTAAAATAAAGGAATAAAATTTTATCTATACTGTTCTTTTGTCTCTGCAATATTTTCTGTATTCTTTCTTTAAATAGCTATGACTGAATAATGTGTACTGCCAGTATTTGTATTTGAAAAACATATAATACACAAAGTCTCTATATATACGAACTTAAAGGATAATATGCCCATAATGTTATAATGCTTGAAGAAGCTATTAAATTATGAATAGCTCCCCCAAACAAGTACCTTATAACATTTCATCTTTGATTTGTTCTTGCAAACCACTGAAAATTTTAAGTATATTTTTACACATGTATTTTCTATCTTCATTTTGTCAGCGCTAATTATAAAGTTTGTGAATCAGTTGCCATATACAAATTAATGACGAATTCTAAGTCTTTTTAACTAATATCTAAATGGGCTCCATTTGTCTTTACAAACAAATGAAAATGTTTTGAGTGTATAAACCTTACAAATTCATACAATTTCCTTATTATGGTGGTTACCAGATTCACTTCACACAAATGCAACTAAATTCTGCCAAGTTCTGTATATTGATAATGTAACCATGAATAGGTAATCTTTCTCAGACTTGTCATCATTTTGAAATGAAGAATTTCACATAGAGTTATTTATATAGAAAGTTGTTCTCCTTATTCGTGGTGATCCAAAATCGCCTTAGTGAATTTGTGCAACCAGAAATAGTATCAAACTCTGTATCCCAACACTTTCCTATACATGATACTTATAATAAAGTTAAATTTCTACATTAGGCATAACTGGCAATATAAAGAACACTTGTAAAATGATGTTGCAATGTAACTCTGAAAACGTGATTTTGTTCTAAATATTTGAACTTACACTTATCTGTTCTCATTTGTACTTACTCTTCTTAAGCAAATATGAAATGTTATGATGGTTAAATGGTGAAATGAGGTGAATAATGTAGCAGTGTGATTTAACATTAGACTATTTATTTCATAAGGATTTCTTGAACACAAACACTAATACTTCAATGGTTAAAAAAAAGAGGACTACTAAGTGACCAATGCTGTTTAGTATACACAGTATGGCAACTCTGGACAAAAACATGATTTGTATTCAGAGTAGGATAAATTGTTTATTTCTGAAATTTCCCATTTAATATCACAACTTAGGCCAGCTGAATAGCTCAACGTACAACACCACTTACCACCAAGCTGGAGACCTTGTATTCAATCCAAGAATCCACATGTAGAAAAAAATCTAATTCCCACAAGTTGTTTTCAGACTTCCACAAATACATACTGCAACAGGTACACATGCACACAAATGCACACATACACACACATACAATAAACATATGAATAATTTTTTCAGAAATTGTTGGCTTTAGAAAATTAAAAACAGAATAGAAATATGTAGCAGTGGAGGGATGAGGAAATGGGGTGTAGCTACTAGAAAGTCCCAGGACACCAGGGAAGTGAAAGGCTCCCAGGACCCAACAGGGATGAGTTTAGCCTAAATACGCAACAAAGGGGAGAGAGAACCTATAGAGACCACCTACAGTAGATAGGCATGACCCCCAGTTGAGTGATGGGACCACCCACCCATCTCAAAATAGTTAACCCAGAAATGTTCCTGTCCAAAGGAAAGACAGGAACAAAAAAAAAAAAATGGAACAGAGATGGAAGGAAAGGCCATCTAGAAACTGTCCCACATAGGGATCCATCTCATCTGCAGATACTCAGTCCAGACACTACCACTGATGCCAAAAAGCACTTGCTGACAGGAGCCTGGTATGGCTGTTCCTGGGAGGTTCTAACCAGCACCTGACCAATACAGGTGCAGATACTCACACTCACAGCCAACCATCAGACTGAGTCTGAGAACCTCAATGGAAGAGCTATGGAAAGGACTGAAGGAGCTGAAGGGGATTGCAATCCCATAGGAAGAACAATATCAACTAACTGGACCACCCAGAGCTCCCAGGGACTAAACCACCAAACAAAGAACATACATAGAGGGATCCATGGGTCTAGCTACATATGTAGCAGAGAATGGCCTTATCTGATATCAATGGGAGGGGAAAGCCCTGGTCCTATAGAGGCTCAATGCCCCAGTATAGGAGGATAATAGAGCAGGGAGGTAGGAGTGGGTGAGTGGATGGAGGATCACACTCTTAGAGGCAAAGAGGAGTGGGGAGAAGAGACATGGGATGGAAGGGTTTGTGGAGGGGTAACCAGGAAAGGGATATCATTTAAAATGTAAATGAATAAAATGAGTAATAAAAATGTAAAGCTAAAAAAAGAAAGAAAATTAAAAACAGAAAGAGAAGCTTCAGATAGAAGAATATTTTTGATAGATAATATGTCTACATCCATACATGAACACATATGTTTGTATGTCCTAGGTTATAATGTAAAATTCACGTCTCTTTTTGAGTTCCTTACAGGCTCTTTATAGTTCTAAATACATGTAGCAAAATACGCTTCTTTCTCCTTCCTTAGACTATGGAAAATGAAAAGATGATCTTTTTTACTCCTTAAGATTAAGAAATGGACATCTCTGTTGGGGGAAATGAAGTAGGCCAAAAAGCATGAGTGAAGAAGTAAAGTGCACAGTGACTAGAAGCTGATAAAATTATGGAGCTGTAGCACAGCAGGACATCATTTGATTGATCAAAGACTGCAGGCATAAGACCACCCCAAAATGGCTGTAAACGATATAGCCCACTGAGATAATTGCTAACTGACCTTTGCTTCATTGTAATGACATCTCCATATCATTAGCCTTGCAAAGTTGCCAGCTGGCATTATGAGCCCAACTCTATGACAAAGGCCAGGAAAATTCACATTGGACAGAAAAAAGAAAAAAAAAAAACTTTATTCCAAAAAATCATGACCTGTTTCCAGAAATCCCCACCTTGACTAGTAAGTTATTCTGTCCTCCATTAAAGTATGTCTCCATGAAATGAGCTATGTTTCTCTCTAGGAACAAAGAGCCTACTCACTCACTCATCCTTAGGTATGTACTTACTCATTTTCCTTAAACATATTATTTAGTTAACAACCCTCAACTTTGCTTTAAAAATATTTCTACTTCTTATCCTGCAATACCCCAAAATTCCTGGTACACATAATTTTGCTAGTTAACTTACTAGGATTTAGAATCACCACAGAAATATATCTCGATAAGGGATTATCTAGATTAGGTTGATTGGAGTAAACGGATCCACTTAACTGTAACCAGCACCCAGGTTGTGATCTAGACTAAATACAAGGAGAAAGGAAACTGAGCACCATCATTCATCTCTCTCTACTTCCTGATTGCAGATGCAATGTGATCAGCTGCCTCAACGTCCTTTTTGCCACCATGCCTTTCCTACTATAATAAGCTGTATTCCTTTGAATTATAAGCCAAAATAAACCTTTCTTTCCTTAAGAAGCTTTGTCTGGTATTTTGTCTCAACAATGTGACAAACAACTGATACAGTCACTTGAATTATAGCTTGCTATAAATTAAACAATCTCAAAAATCCTCAAAGAATCTCAACTATTACTGTTAATATTTAAATCAGCAGCACCGGATCTGCTTGTTCTTAATCAGCCACCATCTTCCTGACTAGACAAGGCCTGAGGCCATGAGCAATGGCAGGAGCACACCACTGTTTGGCTCAGGCCGCCGGCTCAAACAGGCCCGAAAGCACTGGCCCTGCCACTCCTGAAATGCCAACATGGGAATCTCTGTCAATCTCCACAAGACTGGGCTGAGCCCAGACCAACCCACCATCCACTCGGTGCCCAGTAGAAATTAGGACTGTAATGCTTAAAGATTATCCAAAAGCTTTATATATTTGGTAATGCTCAATTAACAAGATGCCCACACAATTAGAGGTGTTACCCAATACCTATCCTAGCTATTACAACTACCTTAGACTGCTAGAGACACGCGCACATCAGCTGCCATCTTCACCTCTTTCCTCCAATCCTCCTCCCTTAGCTTCTCCTCTTCCTTCTCCTCTTCCTCTCCTCCAGACTCCTCCCACATTACCAAGTTTATTGTCACATGTATTGGGGGAAATATACTGCTACACTCAACAATATTTATTCTTTTTTTGAGGAAAGAATATATTTCATCTTATATCTTACAGTACATTATGAATGGTAGTCAGGACAGGAAATCAAACATGAACTTGGAGGCAGGCACTGAAGAATAATAGGTCATGAAGAAATAGAATTACTGTCTTGTGCAGACTGATTTCTTATTCCAGCTGTTCAGGGATGGCACTTGCAATAGTAAATTATCAGTCAAGAAAATACTCAATGATCTTTTGCCTACTAGACTATCTAATGGAGATATTTTTTTCAACTGAAGATTCCTTCTTCAGTTTGACTCCTGTTAGATTATACTTGATACAAAAGAAAGAAAGAAAGAAAGAAAGAAAGAAAGAAAGAAAGAAGGAAGGAAGGAAGGAAGGAAGGAAGGAAGGAAGGAAGGAAGGAAGGAAGGAAAGGCATTCTCAAAGAACCAGCTCCTGGTTGTGTTTCTTTGTATAGTTCTTTTTGTTTCTACTTGGTTGATAACAGCCCTGAGTTTGATTATTTTCTGCTGTCTACACCTCTTGGTGTATTTGCTTCTTTTTGTTCTAGAGCTTTCAGGTGTGTTATTCAGCTGCTAGGGTATTCTCTCTCCAGTTTCTTTTTGGAGGCACTCAGAGCTATGAATTTTCCTCTTAGCACTGGTTTCATTGTGTCCCATAAGTTTGGGTATGTTGTACCTTCATTTCATTAAATTCTAAAAGTCTTTAATTTCTTTCTTTATTTCTTCCTTTATTTCTTCCTTGACCAAGTTATCATTGAGTAGGGTGTTGTTCAGCTTCCATGTGTATGTGGGCTTTCTGTTGTTTTTTGTTGTTACTGAAGACCAGTCTTAGTCTGTGGTAATCTGATAGGAAGCATGAGATTATTTCAATCTTCGTGTATCTCTTGAGGCCTGTTCTATGAACAATTATGTGGTCAGTTTTGGAGGACAGTACCATGAGGTACTGAGAGGAAGGTATATTCTTCTGTTTTAGGGTGAAATGATCTGTAGATATCTGTTAAATCCATTTGGTTCAAAACTTTTATTGGTTTCATTGTGTCTCTGTTTAGTTTCTGTTTCTATGATCTGTTCATTGACAAGAGTGGAGCATTGAAGTCTTTCACTATTATTGTGTGAAGTGCAATGTGTGCTTTGAGCTTTGGTAAAGTTTCTTTTATGAATATGGGTGCCCTTGCATTTGGTGCACAGATGTTCAGAATTGAGAATTCTTCTTGGTAGATTTTTTCCTTTGATGAGTATGAAGTGTCCTTGCTTATCTTTTGATAACTTTTGATGGAAAGTCAATTTTATTCTATATTTGAATAGCTACTCCAGCTTGTTTCTTGGGACCATTTGCTTGGAAAATGTTTTTCCACCCCTTTACTCTGAGTTAGTGTCCATCTCTGACACTGAGGTGCATTTCCTATATGGAGCAAGGTGCTGGGTCCTGTTTATGTATCCAATCTGTTAGTCTATGTTGTTTTATTAAGGAATTGAGTCCACTGAAGTTAAGAGATATTAAGGAATAGTGATTGTTGCTTCCTGTTATTTTTGATGTTAGATGTGGAATTATGTTTGTGGTTATCTTCTTTTGGGTTTGTTGAAAAAAGATTACTTTCTTGCTTTTTCTACCGTGTAGTTTCCCACCTTGCATTGCAGTTTTCTATCTATTATCCCTGTAGGGCTGGA
The DNA here is from genome assembly GCF_011762505.2 of Arvicanthis niloticus. Taxonomy (NCBI): domain Eukaryota; kingdom Metazoa; phylum Chordata; class Mammalia; order Rodentia; family Muridae; genus Arvicanthis; species Arvicanthis niloticus. The sequence continues at coordinate 33,208,610 of NC_047679.1, forward strand.
TTTGTCGAAAGATATTGTGTAAATTTAGTTTTGTCATGAAATATCTTGGTTTCTCCATCGATAGTGATTGAAAATTTTGCTGGATATAGTAGTCTTGGCTGGCATTTGTGTTCTCTTAGGGTCTGTATGACATCTGCCCAGGACCTTCTAGCATTCATAGTCTCTGGTGAATAGTCTGGTGTAATTCTGATAGGCCTGACTTTATGTGTTACGTGACCTTTTTCCCTTACTACTTTTAATATTCTTTCTTTGTTTTGTGTATTTGGTATTTTGAATAGTATGTGACAGGAGGCATTTCTTTTCTGGTCTAGTCTATTTGGAGTTATGCAGGCTTCTTGTATGTTTATGGGCATCTCTTTCATTAGGTTAGGGAAGTTTTCCTCTATAATTTTATTGAAGATATTTACTGGCCCTTTAAGTTGGGAATCTTCACTCTCATCTATACCTATTATCCTTAGGTTTGGTATTCTCATTGTTTCCTGGATTTCCTGGATGTTTTGAGTTAGGATCTTTTTTCACTTTGCATTTTCTTTAATTGTTGTGTCAATATTTTCATAGTATCTTCTGCACCCGAGATTCTCTCTTCTATCTCTTGTATTCTGTTAGTGATGCTTGTATCTATGACTCCTGATCTCTTTCCTAGGTTTTCTGTCTCCAGGGCTGTCCCCCTTTGTGATTTCTTGTTGATTCTATTTCCATTTTTAGATCCTGAATGGTTTTGTTCAATTCCTTACCTGTTTGGTTGTGTTTTCCTGTAATTCCTTAAGGGATTTTTGTGTTTCCTCTTTTAGGGCTTCTACCTGTTTTCCTGTATTCTCCTGTATTTAAGGGAGTTATTTATGTCTTCTTAAAGTCCCCTATCAACATCATGAGATGTGACTTTAAATCAGAGTCTTGCTTTTCCTATGTGTTGGGGTATCCAGGGCTTGCTGTGGTGGGAGAACTGGTTTCTGATGATACCAAGAATCCTTGGTTTCTGATGCTTATGTTCTTGCCCTTGCCTCTCATCATCTGGATATCTCTGGTGTTAGCTTGTCTTGTTGTCTCTGACTGTGGCTTGTCTCTCCTTCAAGCCTGTGTGTAAGCACTCCTAAGAGACCAGGTGTCTCTGGAGGAATTTGGGTAAGGAGAGCTGGGGCACAGGGTCAGCTCTGGGGTGTAGAGGGAAACCTGAAGAATCCTGTCCTGATGACTCTGGGCTGGTTCCTCTTGGGCCAGGAATTTGAGCAGAAGTGGTGGTGTTACCTGTGCTCACAGGTGCATCAGCACTTGTGAGACCAGCTGGTCTTGGGAGACCAGATTTCTGCTGGTGGTATTTGGGTATGGAGAGCTGTGGCACAGGATCAGCTCTGGGTGCAGACAGAAACTGGAATCGTGGAATCCCTTAAATAACAATAATGCATTTACAAGTGAACATTATTCCAATTTGTTAACCAATCGAAATTACTCTAAGACCAATTATAGTAGATACGACTTACCCATTTTAATTCTAAACTGTATCTCTCTTGGTTAGGATTTCTATTGCTGCAATGAGACACCATGACCAAAAAGCAAGTTGGTGTGGAAATGGTTTATCTGGCTTATACTTCTGTAGCACTGTTCGTCACAATAGGAAGCCAGAACAGGAACTCATGCAGGGCAAAATCCCAGAGGTAGGAGCTGATGCAAGGCCTTAGAGAGGTGCTGCTTACTGACTTGCTATTCATAGTTTGCTCAGCCTGCTTTCTTATAGAACTCAGGACCAAGATGGCACCATCCACAGTGGGCTAGGCCCTTTGATCACTAAAAAAATGTTCTATAGGCTTGCTAACAGCCCAATATTATGGAGGCATTTTACTAATTGAAGTTCCATCCTCTCAGATGATTTCAGGTTGTGTGAAGTCAAACCTATGCAACACAGCTGTGTAGGCTTCTTTAATATCTTGCTTGCTTGCCCAACCCATCTTGTGGTTTTAAGATGTAAAATGAGAATACAAACTAGACCTAGTATCAAAACCTTGCAGGAACTGTCCTGACTTTGGTCCACCAGTGACATTTCCTCTTTTCTAATCTCATTGGTGTAGAAATGCTTATTCCAGAAATATCCCTACAACACTTATATTTTAGCCATAGGTTCCAGCTTCTCTCAACATTGTCAGAGAAACTTGTTTTTGCAACAGGCAACAGTTAGTGCAGAAAACACATGAAATGACTAAGAATACTGAACACTTACTATAAATGTGACATTTCTATCACCCCTTCTGAGGCTCAGCAAACAGTTATGAAACCATGAAAAAAGACTGTAGCAGCCAGAAGATGGAGAGGAATATTGCAAAACACTATTTCTGTACATGTAAGCCGTGAGTAGTGTCATTAACTCACAACAGCTGTAGTTAGCAGCACAGGACCAGCACAAGTCTGGGCACTTACACATTCCATCATGGATGGAGTGAGGGGCCCATGAGCCTCGCCCCTCCCCTGGGAGCCTTTGACAATTAATGGTTGCTGTGGAAAGAGTATCAATTTTTTCAGTAGTATATCCACTTGCTAAGTTGCTGGTGATTGAGTAAATAACCTCACCTATGCTGGTGCAAGCAACCATAATTAAATTCAGTGGGTTACAAAAAGAAGACAGAAAGTAAGAAGAATTTTGTTGGGTAAAAAGGCTTCTCGGGAAGAGATAAGTAGGAAGAAAGTGTAATGCAGGGTGTCAAAAATAACCAAAATTTGGTATACACATGTATAATATTGTCAAAAACTTTTAAGATGTGTGGCCTAGTGGCCTTAAGTTATTAAAGGCATGCTTTGAAAGGGATTAAGGTAGGTTTTACATGACTTTGGTGGTTTGGATGAGAATGACCCCTATAGGCTCATATGTTTAAATATTTGGTGGAAGTATTTCAAAAGGATTAGGAGGTGTGGCCTTGTTAGAGGAAGTGTGTCACTGGAGGTGATCTTTTAAGTTTCAAAAGCCCATGACATTCCCACATTTGGATTGGTTGTGGTTATATGCAAGTCTCTTGTGTCTTTTAAAGAGAAGTTTTCTTGATGAGGGTTGAGAACTACACTTACCTGCAGATATAATGGCAAATATTAAGAGTATGGTTAAGGATTATGCTGATTTAGTAAAGTGGTAGCTGTAGATTCTCCCCCAAATCCTATGACTTCACCAGCACTGGGTAGTTGGCTGGGTTTCCAGTACCAAGATAGTTTTTTCTCTAGTTGTGCAGGTCTTAAGTCCAATTAGCTGTTGGTTACCACAAGGGTATGTGTCCCTCTACTGCACATTTAGAGTTGTTATGCCATGTTTGTTGCTGTTGTGCTTTATGGTCATTGTAGCTGGGTAGGATCCTTGGTTGCTTCCCTCCTTTGGAACTTCCCATGGTGCTGTTATCATGAGAGTGAGTGCTCAGGATGGAGACTTTCAGGTTACTTCCAGCTCAGGTGCCATGGATCCCTACTTCTAAATTGTATGGTATCTTAGTCAATGGAGACTACAGTTCCATTTCTCAGTGGCAACAAAGGGCAGTATCAACAGTCTGTAACGTTCAAGGCATCTATTGGATAACCCTATATCCAACAGCTAAAGAGGACTTCTCATACCTGACGCTATGGGTTTTGTTCGGTGATATTTGGCTCCTTGCAGGAGCATTATCAGCCCATGTAAGAAAATTTTATTTAAACTATATACATATATTTATACACCAACTTACTTTGACATTTTATCCAATTAAGTATTATTGCACATATTAAACTCACTTAAGGGTAGGTCCTATGCCCAGCAGTAGATGGCCAAATGGCCAACACAAAACAAACTCCATAGTATTTCTATAGACCTTTGTCTCATATATCTTTATTTGGGCTTTTTTTCAGTATTACTAGTCCTTTTACTTTTGTATTATGGTTTCCTAACCTTGTGTTTTTGTAGGTGTGACTATTGTTTCTTGTGTTTCTTCTTGTTTGTGAGTTTGTTTTCTTGTTTGCCTGTTTGCTTGCTTTCAAAAGAGAAGTAGAAAATAGGACATGGAATTTGATTGGTGGGGAGTTAGAAAGGATCTGGGAAGAGATGAAAGGTGAAAACCCATGATCTGAATAAACTGCATCAATTTTTTTCAATAAGAAATAAGTATTTGTTAACTCAATGAATCTACATTAAGGCACAATGATAGTAAAACTTAAAAACTGAAAATATGCTTGCCCTAAGAATAGCAATAAATCTATCTGTATTTATGATAAAAATAAAACAGAATTTAGAATGCAGTCTGTCTTACATAAGTAGAATACAACAGATAAAAATATAGAGTTTCACGTTGGCAAGATTATTGGGTGCTTAATATAAAACTGAGTTAATGCTGTAATGGAAAATAGTACATAATTATCACGAAGTTTTACCATGACTGTCACTACAACAACGAAACTCATAAGAAATAAAGCCACTGAAGCTGCAAATATACATTCATAATAATAGTCTGGAAGTTCATCTCACTGCTGTTATTCACCTTGTGTTTCAACATGAAGTGAGATTTTCTAAATTTTCTTTAACTTTGCCACAAATAGATTCTTCCATTGAAAGTGTCAGTTAGCAAATACCTGTATTGCCAGTACATAGGAGGCTTCCTCAGGTAGACAATGAATTTGGAGGTTAGCCTGAGCTGAACAGCCTGCCTTTACAAAACAAAAATAAAATATAAAAGGAAGAAACTTAATAAAATTCTATATAAATCTATAGTTCCATATGTATTTGTAGATAACTTATCAATTGGTAACAGAGTATATTTGTTTATAGCTATCACTAGAGATAATAAATTTACCTAATATATATGCATATATATATATATATACATATATATATGTATATATATATATATATATATGACCATCAGATATTTGAAATGTATCTATTCTGAATTTAGAGTTATAGTAAGCTTAAATATAGTATATAGTAAGCTTAATACACACTAATATAAAAGATTTAATATATGGAGGGTGTAATGGTATTTAATTTTTTAATTTTAATTTCATATTGAAAGATGCTTTGGATATTTTGGGTTTCATAGAGCATATTGTGAAAATGAATTCCATATTTGTGTTTTTATTTTTCAAAATGTATCACTAGAATCCTTTAAATTAGATTTATGACTCCTATTATATTTCTATTGGATAACAGTGGGCTACATGTTATTAAAGTAGCACACAAAATGGATTTAAAATGATGAGCTTAGGCTCTGCTTATTACTATGGAGAGGAGTTGCAACGTTTGATTCTGATAACCATTCTTACTGTAAAAATTACTTGAATCTAGAAATAGCTTTAGGCTGCTAGAATATAAAAAATATTCCTAGTTCCTTGCTTTGTACTGGACACCAATGACAAATTAGTCTCCCAATTTTACAAGTAAAGCCTGTATAATAATCTTTGACCATATGTACATTTATTAATGGGACTCTTTAAAAAGTTCTATAGTCCCCTTATTTATATTTATCAACATTCTGAAGTTATACCCTTCTTTCCCCCACTGTTTTAAAAATAAAATCTGGGACTGGAAAGATGATATAGGAAAGTTGTTCTTGCAAAGAGCATCTCAATTCAATTCAGCATGCTTATAACTGCATGTAACTCCAACTTGAGGGAATCTAATGCCTCTGAACTCTTTGGGTATCTGAACTCACAGGCACGTACACACACACAGACACATAAGTGTAATTCAAAAAAATTCTAAAGAAAGCTTTACAAAAATGAAGAGTATAGGGAGCTGGAGAGATGGCTCAGCAGTTAAGAGCCCTGATCCCTTCTTTCTGAGGACCAGGATTCAATTCCCTGCACCCACATGGCAGCTCACAACTGTCTGTAATCCAAGATCTGATGCTCTCACAGACATGCATACAGGCAAAACACAAATGCAAAAATAAAGAAGCTGTTAGAATTGAAGAGTACAGTACAAATCATCATTCTTACTGCCACCGTGGGTCATGTGCTTTTTTTTTTGGGGGGGGTAGGTTTTTTTTGTTGTTGTGTGTATGTGTGTTAATTATATATGGATGCCAATAGTTTTAGTGTACAAATGTCTTACTTTGTATTCTTTTTCATACTGTGTAAAGTTTAATTGTGTCAATGAACTCTCATCTTTACCCATCATCATAAGAGTGGCATTTGTTTGGTTTTTAGTTTAGTTTAGTTTAGTTTAGTTTAGTTTAGTTTAGTTTAGTTTTGCTCATGTTTCTCCTTATGACTGACACATTTCTTCTTTTGTACTAAGTGGGAGTGGGAGTGAAATAGCAGTTTCCTGGTTAATTAATCAGAATGTCTCTTGCTTTCTCCAAATCCTATTCCTGAACAAGTCCTGTATTTCCATCTTTCCTATTGTAGCACTCTCCAAAGGTGATAAGTAAGCTCCTAAAGTATGATATGAACTTAGAGAGTGAGCATATTCACTTTTTTTACTTTTTAAAAAATTGATGCTAAAATAGTTCCATGTTTTGCCATTGGGCCAATCATCTTGAGATTAGTATTTTGTTCCTTTTTGACATTACTAAAAAATCTTCATTGGTAGATTTCTTGGGGTTTGGCATGTTTCAGGCTGATTTTGTACATTTCCTGCTTCTGACTTAGAACCTGTCTTTCTCCAAGTAACTTTGCTTCCATTTTAGTTGTAAATAGTATCTAGAAACCACAGAGACTGAGGAAACTGAGAGCTAGTTCTCTTAGTACCAGAAGGAGTGGAAGGAGTCTTACAACTTATTACTGACAGGATGATCATTTTAGTCACAATATTTTCCAGTAAACAGAGCTAAAATATATTTGTATATGCATGTGTATGTTTATGAAGGTAAAATGAATTGAGATTCAAGCTTAGTCATGCAAGACTTTTCATATATCCTTCTTTCCTCCAATTCCAAAACTTTTGATAATGAGCTCAATATATTACTTTCTTTGTCAACAAGATACCACTCCCTTTATAAAGATGACAACCATCCCAAAAATTGAACTTATCTTGCTGAAGATATAACATACTTTGGACAGAGGACTTGGCAGAGTTGGCCCATACTGAAACTGGACACCATCCTGTTGGGGGCTGACTTTTAGCAGAAAGCGGCTATCAGCTTTGCAGCCATCTTGAGCCATATACCCTGACATGAGACTTGAATTATAATAGCCTACAACAGCTGAGAACACTCCGATAATCTTGGTTTAGATACCTTGAGATTAAAGGTGCATGAGATTAAAGGTGTGTGAGATTAAAGGTGTGTGACTTAAGAGTATGACTTAGAAGTATAGAGATCAGAGTTAGAGACAAGACCTAAGGGCATGATTAAAGGTGTAACTTAGAGGCGTGGCTTAGAGACAGACTATAGAAGACAGAACCAGAAAGCAGACTATAGAGGGAGAATCAGACAGGAGACACTTAGAGGAAGAGAGACTGAAGAATAAACGGGATTGAATCACACCCTGTCTGGTCTCCATTCTTTGAGTCTACCCTCACGCTCGCTCTTGCTGAACCTCGACCCGCAGACCGGAGCAGCAGCTTGGGCCAGGATACAGTGTCCGCCCAAACGTGGGTCAGCCCAGGCCTCAACATTTTGCCTGGGCTGCAACATTTATTTTGGCCGCCCCAATGTGGGGCTAGTGTGGACCTCAACCTTTATTTTGGCGCCTGAACAGGGACTTGAGCTTTGGCCTCAACATTATTTTGGCACCCAATGTGGGGCAGCAAGAACTAGAGACCCAGTGACGGACTTTACTGGAAGAAGGATCTGTTGATTGTCACAGGAATCTGCCGCATTGAGAAAGGTAAGGAAATGGGACAAGAGATTAGTCAACCTGAATCCAACTCTCTGTTTTGGTTTGCTTCGAGAAAGGTAATGAAAATGGGACAAGAAATTAGTCAGCCTGAATTCAACTCTCTGTTTTGGTTTTGTTATTTGCTGCTCACATGTGTTAATTTTCTGCTTTTGTTCTTGAATGCTGTCTTTTTTGTTCAAAATAAAAGGAAGCATAAGTTAGAATCCAAAATACAACCAAAGGTTGATGACAATTTGTCAGAGCCAGATTGTGCTGACCAAGAGAAAGAGGAAGTCAAATTTTATGATGCTGAAATGCCCCCTCCCTATGCACCTCCACCTCCAAGTGCTCCCCCAATGGAGATGGTGGTTATAGATCCCATAAGGGAGTTACAGAAAAAAATATCTGTTCTTAAACAACAAATAGAGTTAGAAAAAGAGTATCAGGACTTAATTAATCAGCTACAAAAATTAAAGAAAAGATGTCTCAAGAGGTAAACTGTGAAAATCCCCTGGCTTCTTGCATTCCTCAACCAGGAATCCAAAGGCAGTCCCGATCACCTAGCTTAAGATTAGCCACAGATCAGCCAGAGGAGGGAAAGGCTGAGGCTTTCCCTGTATCTGAGACTAGAGACAATCAAGGAGTTGCTTGGAGACATCACACAGGTTTTAATTTTCAAATTATTAAGGAATTAAAAAAATGCAGTATCTCAATACAGTGCCACTGCTCCTTTTACTCTTGCAATTTTAGATTCTGCCGCAGAGGAGTGGCTAACTCCTAGTGATTGGAATATGTTAGCGAGAGCAGTTCTTAGTGGTGGAGGACTATTTAATTTGGAAATCAGAGTATCATGAGAATTGCAAAGAAACAGCTAGGAGAAATATTCAGGCAGGCAATGGTTGGTCCTTTGATGCCTTAGTAGGAGAAGGGCAATTTGCTTCTAGTGATAACCAGATGCAATATGACCCAGGTTTATTTGCACAAATTCAAAATGCAGCCATGAAGGCTTGGCGTAAACTTCTGGTAAAGGGAGACCCTGGTGCAACTTTAACAACAGTCAGGAAGGGCCTGATGAGCAATTTTCTGACTTTGTTCATCAATTAATGACAACAGCAGGAAGGATTTTTGGTAATGCAGAGGCAGGTGTAGATTATATGAAACAACTTGCATATGAAAATGCTAATCCTGCCTGCCAAGCGGCCATTAGACCTTATAGGAAAAAGACAGACCTTACGGGGTATATCAGACTCCGTTCTGACATAGGTCCTTCTTACCAACAGGGCTTAGCTATGGCGGCTGCCATGCAAGGAAAATCAGTAAGAGATTTTTTGGCAAGTAAAGACAGAAAGGCATGTTTTTAAATGTGGTAAGCCTGGACACTTTGCAAGAGATTGCAAAGTAGAAAATGAGTTAAGCCAGAGACAACCCAGAAAACAGCCTGGGCTCTGCCCAATTTGCAGACATGGAAAGCATTGGGCTAGTCATTGTATGTCTAAAAGAGACGCACAAGGTAAACACCCTTTTCTATGATCAGGGAAACGGGAACAGGGGCCAGCTCCAGGCCCTGGACCAACGAAAGCCAAAACAGGATTATGGAGCAGTCAGTGTCCTACTGGCAAACACCAATCCCTTTCTGAACTTAGTGGAGCAACACCAGGAAGCGCAGGACTAGACCTCAGGCCTTACCCACTGGAGTGTTTGGACCCCTTTACCCAAATGTGTTTGGCCTCATAGTGGGAAGAAGCAGTACTACTATGCAGGGACTACAAATTTTTCCTGGAGTTATAGATAATGATTATCAGGGTGAGATCAAAGTAATGGCACAGGCAATTCAAAATATAGTCACCATTCCTGCAGGAAAGAGGATAGCTCAACTATTGTTACTTCCATTGTACCCTACTAATCACAAATATAAGAATCCTAAAAGAGGGGATCAAGGTTTTGGTTCCTCTGATGCATACTGGGTACAGCCTATAGTTAAGCAAAAACCTATGATGACAATTTGGCTAGATGGAAAAGGCATTTCAAGGCTTGGTTGACACAGGAGTTGATGTGACTACCCTAAAACAAAGTGATTGGCCTGCTACCTGGCATCTGACCCCAACCTTAACCAATTTAAGGGGTATTGGCCAAAGTAAAAATCCACTACAAAGCTCTAAGGTGCTAATGTGGAAAGATAAAGAAGGAAATACAGGAAATATACAACCCTATGTCATCTCAGGCCTTCCCATTAATCTCTGGGGCAGACATCTGTTATCCCAGTTGGGATTGATTATGTGCAGCCCTAATGAAGTAATCATAGCTCAAATGATAAACCCTGGATTTTCCCCCAGGGAAAGGATTAGTAAAAAGTAAGAGATTATCTAACTTGGATTAAGCCAGGCAGTAGTGGCTCACGCCTTTAATCCCAGCACTTGGGAGGCAGAGGAAGGTGGATTTCTGAGTTAAAGGCCAGCCTGGTCTACAGAGTGAGTTCCAGGTTAGCCAGGGCTACCAGGTCCTCTCTCTGAAGGAAATACCAAGGCAGACCTAGCTACTCGTATAGCTGCAGTGACTTTATCAGATCAGCAATCTAATTTGGATCAGGCCATAAAGGCTCATGAGTTGCATCACCTTAATTCTAAAACTTTAAAAGGTATGTTTAAAATTACCAGAGAACAAGCTAGACAAATTGTCAAACAATGTCAATCATGTGTTAAACTTTTACCAGTTCCTCATTTGGGTGAAAATCCAAAGGGACTGATACCAAACAGTATCTGGCAAATGGATGTTACTCATTATAATGAATTTGGCAAGCAAAAATATATACATGTATGTGTAGACACATACAGTGGTTTCATCTATGCAACATTATAAACTGGAGAAGCAAGCAAGCATGTGATTGCTCATATGCTTGCTACAATCGCTGTATTGGGTGTGCCTAAACAGATAAAAACAGACAATGGCCCAGGTTATACAAGCTCCAGTTTCCACCAATTTTGTGAAAGATTGGGAATTCTACATAAAACAGGTATTCCATATAATCCACAGGGCCAAAGTATAGTAGAAAGGGCACATCAATTCATTAAATGTCAATTTGAAAAAATTAAAAAGGGGGAATGGTACCCTACCAAGGGATCCCCCAGAAATATCCTTCATCATGCACTCTTAATTTTAAATTTTTTAAATTTGGATTCTGAAGGAAAATCTGCTGCAGATAGATTCTGGCATCCTGATACAAAAAAAAAAAAAATTTGCAACAGTCCTCTGGAAAGACCCATTAACTGGAACCTGGAATGGGCCAGATCCAGTGCTTATCTGGGGAAGAGGTTCTGTTTGTATATATTCCCAAACTGCAGATGCTGCACGTTGGCTGCCAGAGAGACTGATTAAACAAATAGACAATAATAACAAATCCAGGGAGGAGAAACTCCCTGAGAAGCATATTTTTTCTTCATAGGAAACATGAAGATGCTTCACAATTGCCTTCAAACTGGAACAGATCAACGAGTAAACCTGACTTGGGAAGTTATCAGTGCTGAAGAAGACATCACCACCCATATCTCCATGGTGGCTCTATTGGACTCTTGATTCCCTGACTTATGATTTAGTGGGGAACTAGATTGTTTTAGATTTAGTGGGAATTTAGATTGTTTAGACCCAGGAGAAAACCCACTACCACAGTTACTATAGTTGTTTCTTTGGGTTAGAGCAGGAACAGGGATTTCCTTAGTTTTCTTTAGATCAAAGCTATGATCAGTTTTGTATTTCTATAGATTTAGATTCTGATATAAGACATTTATTAATAGAATAGAAGAGGCTTACACTTTTTACTCCTCTGATAGAGGGAGTTATATGTTGCCCTTTAAAAAGAGTGTTGCTGTCATACTAACTATTCAGGCGTTGTTAAGTCTCTTGTCTTTTGGGTCCATGCGGTTCAACAAACTGGTGGCTTTTGTATGAGATGCTATTAAAATGAAACCCACACAGGTCCATTATTACAGGCTGGAAGTATAGGATTGTAAAACCTCTGTCATCAAGACTAATGAGATATATCCCCTAACTTACGCGCTAAGCCGGATACTCAGTGACGGGTAAGAGAGCATACTGAGACCCTTGCCCCTAAAAGAAGGGAGGCCTCACCATCCTAAGACAGGAGCTCAACCAATGGTTGTTGAGTATCCAAGGATGGGAAAGGGAGGCTGGGGTCCTTTGCTCCAACCTAGGACAGGCACGGTTTCCGTAAGTTTTCCCAGCCTTCCCTTTTGAAAAAAAAATTTAAAAAGGGGGACCTATTGGGGGCCGACTTTTAGCAGAAAGCGGCTATCAGCTTTGCAGCCATCTTGAGCCATATACCCTGACATGAGACTTGAATTATAATAGCCTACAACAGCTGAGAACACTCCGATTATCTTGTTTTAGATACCTTGAGATTAAAGGTGTGTGAGATTAAAGGTGTGTGAGATTAAAGGTGTGTGACTTAAGAGTATGACTTAGAAGTATAGAGATCAGAGTTAGAGACAAGACCTAAGGGCATGATTAAAGGTGTAACTTAGAGGCGTGGCTTAGAGACAGACTATAGAAGACAGAACCAGAAAGCAGACTATAGAGGGAGAATCAGACAGGAGACACTTAGAGGAAGAGAGACTGAAGAATAAACGGGATTGAATCACACCCTGTCTGGTCTCCATTCTTTGAGTCTACCCTCACGCTCGCTCTTGCTGAACCTCGACCCGCAGACCGGAGCAGCAGCTTGGGCCAGGATACAGTGTCCGCCCAAACGTGGGTCAGCCCAGGCCTCAACATTTTGCCTGGGCTGCAACATTTATTTTGGCCGCCCCAGCGTGGGGCTAGTGTGGACCTGAACACCATCCCACTGAGAATGAGCTCTCACAGTTCTAGAAGGAGCTATTTATGTATTTTGCCAAGGGAGAAAAGCAATTGCTTTTAGTCCTACCCATAATGCCTAAGAGCAATAATCAGTCCCAGAAAGACAAATATCACATGATCTTACTCATACTTAAAATGCAAAAGTGATTTGGACTCATAAAAGTTAAAAATATAAATTAAGTGAACAAATAGTTCTTGAAAGAAGAAATAAAAATGATAAATTCATATTTGGAAAGTCTTCAACATCCTTAACCATCAGGTCAATTTAAATTTAATATGCTTTGAAATTCCATCTTCTCCAAATAAGAATGGATATTAACAAGAGAACAAATACTAATTCTGACCAGGATATATCATCACTTCACATACATTTTATGATGAGGATGTTTACATTCTACTCTTAGCCACTTTGAAATATAAAATGTTATTAAATATGGTCACCTTACTATGTAACAGATAACCAGAGTTTATCGGTAAAACTGACCCTATTCACTAGACTTCTCCCTGCAGAATCAACAATAAAGCAGAGAGTCACTCTGAGATGAAAGGAAGCTGAGCTGCAAGAAGACTCTCAAAGTAGAAAAGCTACAAAGAAAACTCTGAGACCAGGGCAACTACCTGGAAAAAATGCAGCCCAGTTGTTATGTAAGAGAGCAGCTCAGCTACCTGGAACAATCAGAAAGCCTGCCAGGTTGTCTGTAAGAGGATTAGACCTGAATCATTTAGAATGGGAATCTTTAACCTGTTGAGCTGCCTGCAGACTGTGCAGTGTGCTCCAGGTTTCTGAACTTTTATGAGCTGTCATCCATGCTGTGGTGGATCTTGGTGATACAGCTATCTTTGAGTCATTTCTGTTCCTGTAAGTAACTCTTCATCCATACCTCTGTATGTAACAACAATCAAATCATTGGTTCACCAAACTGGACTTTGGTGGTATAGCTATGCATTGGCCTACTGTAGGATCCCTAGCTTGAGTGGGCAGATGTTTATGTTGTGTCTCTCCAGGAAAAGTTTTGTCACACAACAGCTGCTTACTAGAGGTGGTGGTTTGAACAAAAATGGCCCTCATAGATTCATATATTCAAATGCTTGATCACCAGTAAATGACACTATTAGGAGGTGTGACCTTGTTGGGGTACGTGCGGTTCTGTTGGAGAAAGTATGTAACTGCAGGTGGAGTTTGAGGTTTCAGATGCCCAAGCCAGGCCCAGTGCCTCTCCCTTCCTGGTGCCTACAGATCCAGATGTATAACATCCAGTTCTGTCTCCAGCACTGTATCACTCTGCACACTGCCATGCTTCCCACCATGATGACAATGGGCTAAAGCTATGAAATTTAAGCTACCCACAATGAAATGATTTCTTTTATATGAGTTGCTGGGATTATAATATCTCTTCACAGCAACAGAAACCCTAAGACTCTGTTTTTTTTTTTTTTCTCATGGCTTGTTCAGCCTGCTTTCTTATAGAGCTGAGCACAGCCATTTCACTTGTAAAAGATGTATTAATCAAAATACTGGGGAGGAAATTTTAACTTAATTCATAAACTCTTACCATACCATACTGGACACTAAAGCCTAAAGGAAAAATAAAAGACATTCTCATTTATGTGTCTTTCTTCAAAGAAGTAACAGACCTAAAATACAATATCCCTTTATGCAAAGAAATATTTTTAACTCTTTAGCTAATGTTCCTACTTTGCCTTCCTATTCCACCAACCCTTGGCTTCTAGTGGAATAAACACTAGTTATCCATTATTCAGCAAGTTAATTATAATTAATAACATATTTTGTATTTCAAAAGAGTAGATTGTAAATATCCTCATCATGAAAAGGATGTGGTCCTTCTGGTCTGGGCCTGAGCACTGAGCAGATCCCGAGCGGCAGTTCTGCCCCCAATCTCACAGAACACTAAGGAAGCTGGCCTCCCAGGAGCTCTAACCCGGGCAGTATCTTAGGTAAGCAGACAGCAATGCCCACCTCAAACAGGGAGTAACTGGGATCCACTAGGTCCCAGGAAATCACTCCTGGCCCGAAGCACTGGTTCCTTCCTGTCTGTGCCGGAGCACTGAGCAGATCTTGGGTTCCAGCTCTAACCCCAGTAGTAACACCCACCCACACAGTTCTGATACAACCAAGATAATAGGAATAACAGGCTCCAGTCAGAGACAGGGCAGGTAGCACTAAGGAGATCTAGATGGCAAAAGGCAAGCACAAGAACATAAGCATCAGCAACCCAGGGTACTTGGCATCATTAGAACCTAGTTCTCTCACACAAGAAAGTCCTGAATTTCCCATATCACTAGGAAAGCAAGATTCAGATTTAAAATCACTTATAATGATGATGATAGAGGACTTTAAGAAGGTCATAAATAACACTCTCAAAGAATTTGAGGAGAACACAGGTAAACAGGTAACAGCCCTTAAAGAGGAAACACAAAAATCCCTTAAAGAATTATAAGAGAACACAACCAAACAGGTGAAGGAATTAAACAAAACCATCTAGGACATAAAAATGGAAGTAGAAACAATAAAGAAATCACAAAGGGAGACAGAAAACCTAGGAAAGAAATCAGGAGTCATAGATGCAAGCAACACTAACAGAACACAAGAGACAGAAGAGAGAATCTCAGGTACAGAAGATACCATAGAAAATATTGACACAACTGTCAAAGAAAATGCAAAATGCAAAAAGTTCTTAACACAAAATATCCAGGAAATCCAGGAAACAATGAGAATACCAAACCTAAGGATAATAGGTATAGATGAGAGTGAAGATTCCCAACTTAAAGGGCCAATAAATATCTTCAACAGAATTATAGAAAAAACTTCCCTAATCTAAAGAACGAGATGCCCATAAACATACAAGAAGCATACAGAATGCCAAATAGACTAGACCAGAAAAGAAATACCTCCTGTCACATAATAATCAAAACACCAAGTACACAAAAAAAGAAAGAATATTAAATGCAGTAAGGGAAAAAGGCCAAGTAACACATGAAGGCAGACCTATGAGAATTACACCAGACTTCTCATCAGATACTATAAAAGCTAGAAGATGCTGGACAGATGTCATACAAACCCTAAGAGAACACAAATGCCAGCCCAGACTACTATACCCAGCAAAACTCTCAATTTCCATAGATGGAGAAACCAAGATATTTCATGACAAAACCAAATTTATACAAAATCTTTCCACAAACCCAACATTACAAAGGATAATAGCAGGAAAGTTCCAATACAAGGAGGGAAATTATACCCCAGAAAGAGCAAGAAAGTAACCCTCTTCCAACAAATCCAAAAGAAGATAGCCACACAAAGATAATTCCACCTCTAATATCAAAAATAACAGGAAGCAACAATCACTGTTCCTTTATATATCTTAACATCAATGGACTCAGTTCCCCAATTAAAAGACATAGGCTAATGGACTGGATACATAAACGGGACCCAGCATTTTGCTGCATACAGGAAACCCACCTCAGTGACAAAGACAGACTCTACCTTAGAGTAAAAGGCTGGAAAACAATTTTTCAAGCAAATGGCCCTAAGAAACAAACTGGAGTAGCCATTCTAAAATCTCCAGCCCGAGAACACAAAGGGGGGGTGACTCATGGCTTCACCTAGTATAGGTACTTGAGGGTGGTCTTGCCAGGCATCAATGGAATTGGATGGCCTTGGTGCTTGAAAGTTTGGATACCCTAGTGTTGGAAAATTTGAGAGCAGAGAGACGAAAATGGGAGGATGGTAGGAGCACACCCTCATAGTAATTGAAGGATAGGGGATGCGATAAGGGGTTAGGCATCAGTGGAAGTGGAGGGCCTTGGTGCCTGAAAGTTTGGATTCCCTAGTGTTGGGAAATTTGAGAGCAGGGAGACGGAAATGGGAAGATGGTGGGAGCACATCCTCATAGAAACTCCCAGAATTATATGGATTAGATACGACAGAGGCAGGCTGCCAGAAGACTAGATTCCAGAATTCAAACAAAAAAATTTCCAATACTAAAATTTGTTTTGAAAATTGTATATTGCAGAATACACAGCCTTGGTGTATCTACTCATCAAGCAAGCTGAGCAGAGCTGCTCAAACCTCTGATGTCCTGGAATTTCAGCTGGATGCAGTGAAGACACAGAGTCAGAAGCTTATCAATTTACTCTTACCCCTGCCCCTCTTATAGTATCTCAACACCCATAATCAGCCTGAAGAAGTTAATGAAGAGTTGGTGCCCCTATTCCCTGGGCTTGGGGACTAAGGTGGTTAATGTTGGGCTGTCTTTTTAGGGAAAAGTAGTGGTTTTGTTGGAACAGGGAAGATTAGCTAAGATTTACTGCATAGCCATAACCTATTGGTAGAAATGCGAATAATTGTTATTAAGATGAAGTTATAATTTCTTAAATTGTACAAAATTTACTTTGATTTTCAAATTAAGGTTTTCATTGGTACGAGCTTCTTATTGATATAAAAGTAGGATTAATATTGTTACTTTTGTAGGCATTGTGCCTATATTCCTAAATAGGAATACAAGGCTTAGACCCAGTCCTTCCTTAACTTTTTAACTGATTTGAGATGCTTAGCTTCTGAGTTAAGGGCCTATAGCAAATTCATGGCTTTGAGTTTATTGTTAGGGTATTTTCTATATTTTATTTAGAAATAGCTAAGAGGAGTTAACAGACAACAGTCCAGATGGCTGTTATAATATATTGGTGAGATTAAAATGACTTAGAATTTCCTTAGCAATTCATAGACAATGTATAAATACATTTGTGGCAGATATTGAGCAGTTTTTGAAAAATTAACAAATAGCAAGAACTCTGAAACAAACAACTTTCCAGGCTTAACGGATGTGTGGACAAAATGCCAAATGACCCACAGTAAAACTACAGGCACTCTCTATCCACTCTCCACTTCATCCATGTAATACAATTTTTATGCTGATTATGGCTGCCCACTTAAGAACTGAATGTCTACGTCTTATTTGCTGTTTGAATGGTCATGTGATAAAGTTACAGCCAATACAATTCAAAGAGAAGCTATGGATGCAACATTTAGACCTTACCTTTAAAAACAGGGGAGTATCTCCCATTGCTGCCTCCTAACATGGCTTCATGATGGTACCTGGAACATAAGTGTAGGATCAGCCATCTTAGGCTATATAAAGGAGAAAGAACATGGGAAGAAAATACAAGCAGAATAAGATCTCTGTAAAATCATTCAGAGTTGTAGTATCATACCACTATTCAATAAAGGAGAAATAAAATTTGATCTTTTTAAATCCATAGTTCATTTGCACTTCTGTCTCAGTCAGCAGAAGACCATTCCAACTAATAGAATAGCTCACACATGAAGAGAAATCCAAATCTTAGCAGATGAAAGACCATTAAAGTTTTTAACTGTTCCTTGATCTGCAAACTTGAAAGTAATCTCAGAGCTCATTTTATTTAAATTATAGTGGTTGCACATAATTATGTAATACTATAGATTTAAATGCACATGGTTACAATTAAATCAAATACATTCTATCATCTTTTTATATTATTACTAATGATCAAAATTACAGAGCTCCTCTAGACATAGTTATGAGTGGGTTTTCTAATTCGAGCCTATTTGACAATGACAGTGAAAGTTGGGGGCTTAAGAAGAATTATACCTATGATCATTCCTCAATCCTGATTTATACATTCTTTACAAAAATGTTTCCTTATCCCGGCTCTTTGATTTGATGTACTATAATAATACTATGATGTAATTACATTTAAAGTTATTTTAAATGGATATGATGAATATTCTGTTCACCCCCTCACACACACACACACTGTCTTCCTTCTTCTATATGCTCTGTGCTTCACAAATTGCATCAAACTACTCCCTTATCCTGTGGCTTCTGGTTAGCTTTAGCATGCAGATGCATATGAAAGACTGGAATATGGGACAATGCTGAGCTTGGTATGTTTATTCTTCAGCTTCTTCACTGCCTGGACAGAGGTTAGAAGTGCCTGTTTTCCTCAAGTGAAGAGCACAACTTCTGCAAGCCATTTTCCCTTATAGCTAGAGAAGAGTTTCTCATAGTATAAGAATCCAAATATACTTGGGTTTTCTTAAAAATGCAGATTTTAATTTAACCAATCTGGGACAGGATCTGAGTTCTCAGGTGATATTAGTGTTATGTATACAAAGACTACTCTGCAAGTAGAGATGAGCCATATCTTTCACTAGGTTGCAATACCACTTCTCAGGCTCTATTAATAGCACTGAGTACAGTTCATTCACCATCCCATATGCTTTCCCTCAGCTATGCAGCCCTATTTATAAGTAATTGTTCCATTTAATTCCTTTTAGTTGCCCTTTGTGCATATCATGCAGTGGAAAAATTTAACTTAGCTGTATTGAGAACATAAATCTATGAAATGCCAGACACCAAATTATAAACTTTTGCTTTTCCATCTTTGAGTTCAGTATTGAGTGGTATTACTGGAAATAAAATGTCATATACATTTAGAGATAAGTTTTGGCTCTTAAGTGTACCATAAGTGAGAAGTCCTATACCATTTTTAACTCTTTTCCCATTCCAAACAATTTAGTTAGTAAGAGTCTCTCAATCATTTGCATTATAGATTCCCTCCCAGTATTCACAGAAGCATAGTACCTTGAAAATTTGGGAAATCTCTTTTAACATCTTGAAATCAACAGTTTTCTAAACTTTGTATTGATTCTTTGTGAGCTTCACATCATGTATTCTAGTCCAAGCTTATCTCCCTGTCTCCTTATATCTGCCTTTTGCCCTTTGCAACCTTCTCTCCAAACACACACACACACACACACACACACACACACACACCACACACACACACACCAAAACACCCTGGAAGCTGTAGTATGTCATAGTGTGTCCCACAGTATATCCCTCTGTCCAAACATCTTAACTTACAAATGTTCACTACAATGGTCTGGTTTGAGATTTCTGGCTTCTGTGACACCATCAATATTGGAACCTTTACCAGGTCTCCTCCAGGTTACTGCCCTGTGTCATGGAGGTTCTGCAACTTTGTATATGTAAGATTGCCCCTTTCATATTCTCCGGGAGTTAATAGATGGAGATTTTGCAGTAGCCCAAATGAAAGCCCTGGATCTGGGCCTGGTTGGTAGCTGAGTTGGTCAGCCAGCCAATTCTCCTGCACCCATATCACCAAGGCACTCTCTCCAGGATTGTTCCAGCTAGGCCACCCAGTGCCGCAATCAGCAGGAGGCAGGGTCATTTCTGCTTTTGTGCCCTCGAGGCCAGCGCACCCACACTACCACCGCCAGTCCAATGTGATGCCCAGTCAAAACACAGGCCCCATTCTCCCAAGTAGCCTATGAGGGACTGGGTCAGCTGCCCAGACCTCAAACCCTCTGGCTGACCCATGCTTCCTTCATCAGGGCCAGCTCCACTGTGTTGCCCAGATGTGGTGCAGGGCTAGTTCTCCCAAGTGCTACATCCAGTGCAAGGGTGTCAGGGAATGGCTACCTCTCCCATTCTCATGTTACTAAGTCCTGGGAACCAGTTCTCTGGACTACTGCATATGGCAAGGGATAAGGAGATAGCATCTTGTCCCCACACCACCTCATAGTAGACAAGTGGCTGGACAAGCTCTCCCCTATTCTTGCCCTCAGGGCAACTTACCTGGGTCCCCTCAACCAGGGACAGCACTACTATGCTACCTGGAAGAGGTTCAGGGCCTGCTCTCCTGCTCTCAGGACTCTGTGAGGAGCATATCTGATTGCTGGAGGTAAGGTCAGTGTTCACCTCTATGCCTGTGTACCCCACAGCAGAGGAGTGTCAGGATCAGCTCTCCCACACTCACGCCCTCCTTCATCATCAAGCCCAGCTCCACTGTGTTGCCAGGGCAAGGCACAGCTCCCACTCCAAGTGCTTACACAAGTGAGAAGTAGGGATAGCTCTCCAGAATGCTGCAGCCAGTGAAAGGGCAGGGCCAGTTCTGCATAGACAGCCCTTGGACATCCAGGTTGTTCTCAGCAGCTGCCCCAACCAGAGATGTCCCCATGTTCTCAGGTGATAATATGAGCCATGCACATCGACACTGAGTCCCGTGATTGCATAGTCACAGACCCAGACATGGCTCTTAGTGACAAGTCAGGCTGGGACCTCACCATGGCCCCAGGTGGCAGGATTGGACACTCACAACAGGCTACTCCTCTCCATCCTGATTCTCCAGTTCCATCTCTCTTCATCATGCTCAAGCTGCTCCACTTCTTTTTCTCTCCAATCTGTCCACCACACATTCACACATTGTGGTTGTCCCCAATGCAGGCTGGCCTTGAGTCTAACAGCCCCTGGGTGGCATCCTCCAGCAATCATGTGTCTACAGCCCTCTTGTGCTCTGTAGATCTGTTGGTTGCTTAGCAGTCGGCAGATCTCTGGCTCTCTTCTTCCTCCTGCTCTCCACCATGTAGTGGAAGGCAGGGCTCTGTCTGCCTATGAGCCTCCCATACTGTGAGGTGGAGGGCAGGTCTGTGGGTATCTTTCTCTGGCCACATCGTGTGGCATGGAAGAATGCAGGTCTGTCTTCTTCTTCCTGTGCTGTGCTGCCCTGGACTTGATCTGATTTAATTTGATTTTTATCTATCCTAGGCATAAGACAGTTTTGGCCATCAAGCCAGGCATCAAGCTAAGATGAACAAAGGACTGCCATCTGCTCTACTCCTGACTGATATAAGAACACCACTAACAAGATGTTTTCTTTGCCCATTGCCAGAGGGAGAAATCAGCATTTTTTTAAATTAAAAAAAAAAATCCATGCAAACTGATAGAATTCAATGCATTCACTTGATGGCTTGTGTGTACATTAAGATTTGTGTAGTAAACTAGAAAAAGATTCATGAGACTGGGAAAAGAAGCATTAAAGGAGAAGATAGATGGGGCAATAGAAGCTATGCAATATGAAAGTAACTGGGGTATGGAGGAGCAGGAAGCATCCACTAAAAGTAAGTATGTATAAAATTTCTGTAAGGAAACATAATTTTGTCAGATAATTTAAAAAGGGGAAGGCTGGAGAGGTTCCTTGTTCTCACAGAAGACCTGTTTGTTTCCTAGCACCCACATAAGTGTCTTAAGACTCCATGTAACTCTAGTGCTAGGGATATAGATCTGAACCCTGCAGCCTCTGCAGATACTTGTTCACGTGCGCGCACGCGCGTGCACACACACACACTCACACACACACACACACACACACACACATACACACACAGAGAGAGAATACCCCTCAACACACATAATTAAAAATAATAAAAATAAATTTACCAAAAATATAAAAAGAATTCATATTTTTTAAAGATTTATTTTATTTATCTGAGTACACTGTAGCTGTCTTCAGCCACACCAGAAGAGGGCATCAGATCCTGTTACAGATGGTTGTGAGCCACCATGTGGTTGCTGGGAATAGAACTCAGGACCTCTGGAAGAGCAGTCAGTGTGAGTCAGAGAGTGCTCTTAACCTCTGAGCCATCTCTCTAGCCCAGAATTCATATTTCTTAGGTACTATTCACCTGAAATCCCCTTAGACAAAATACAGAGGTAGCATGATGGACAGCCTGGTATATATTGTGAAGCAACAGAGGCTACAATGACACCATGCTTTTGTCTTGCTGTGTTTTTTATACTGGCCATAATTCCTCAATGTCTCATCTTGAAGATAAGCAGTGGCTTACTAACTTGTCATACAGACTTGTCAATAGCTCTCTCGCTCTCTCTCTCTCTCTCTCTCTCTCTCTCTCTCTCTCTTACACACACACACACACACACACACACACACACACACACACCACACACACACACACACACACACACACACACACATTTATCCTCTTCTCTGGCATATAGGGAGAGTATATTCTCCACAATGCACATATTTTGAAGCAGAGTCTTCCTATGTTGCCTAGGCTATCCTCAAACTTGCCATCTGTCTTCAGCCTCCCTGGGCACTGGAAATGTAGGCATGTATCACCAAATCCAGCTTGTGCTCTATTCTGTGTTTGAAATGGAAAGCTGGCAGTTAGCATAAGGGCCTTTGCAGATATTCTTACTTGAATAAAGTATTAAAACATAATCACTGCCACTAACATCTTCTGTAAACCCTTCCATCACAAAAGACTCTTGATAGAAATCACTGATTTAACAGACTTATAATCATGTGTTCCTAGACTAGCAACAAAGTATTATCTCTAAGCTTCTTAGAAATACAAAATCTTAGACCCCATCCCAGAACTAATAAATCAGAGTTGACATTTTTACCAAGAACAGGTAATTCACATACATATTGAAGTTTAAAACATGTTGCCTTAAGAACACATATGCTTGCAAATTAATTTTTTATTGGATATTATATTTACATTTCAGATTTTATCCCCTTACCCCATTCCCCACCACCACCCAGGAACCCCCTATCCCATCCCCCCTCCTCTATGAGGATATGCCCCCACCTACCCCCCCACTCCCACCTCCTCACCCTCAAATTCCACCTCCCACTCAGTATTCAGCCTTCATGGGACCAAGGATCTTCTCTTCCACCTATGCCCGACAAGGCCATCCTCCCCTACATATACAGCTGGAGTCATGGGTCCCTCCCTATGTGCTTCTAGGCTGGTGGTTTAGACCCTGGGGAGCTCTGGTTGGTTGGTATTGTTTCTCTCCTCATGGAGCCACAAACCCTTTCAGCTCTTTCAGTCTTCTCTCTCACTCCTCCATTGGAGATCATTGATCAATTATATTTATTAATTTATCTTAATATTAATTATATTTATCTCCATTGGTCAGATCAATGGTTAGCTATGAGCATCTGCCTCTGAATGTGTCAGTCTCTGGCAGACCTCTAAGGAGACAGCTATATCAGGCTCTTGTCAGCATGCACCACAAATTAATTTTTATGTATTTGTTTCTTTCCCATTTCCTGCAAAGTATTGTCCACTAACCTAAATGTTAACCCTTATAAAATACATTTGAACCTTCATGATGGTGTTGTGAAAAAAAACATATTAATGCCTTGAATGTTTTCTAGAAAAAAAATGGTCGTTATATATAAAATTACTCTATATTTACAGAATTTTCATAAACCATCATCCACATTTTAATTTCTGCTTACACAAAGTGAACTATAAATTTTCTTTTTTAAACAGAAATTATTTATTGGATATGAATTTTACAAATATCACCTGTGTTAGCAGTAACAGTGGAGCTGGAGAGTATTGCGCCTTCTCCAAGCTGCACGATGAGAACCACCAATAATGCTGTAGAACTTGTTGCCCTTTCTAAGGCCACATCTCTTTCGGCCAGCAGATGTCAGCCCATGCATCTCTCTGTGCTTGTAAACTGGTTTGGTGATCCACTGGGTGTCAGGATTTCTCCTGATAGCTTTATGGAAGGAATCAATGAGGATAACCTCAAAAAATGTATACGTGGAATCTTCACCAACCAAGTAGGAATTCAGAATTCTCAACGCCCCACAACAGCGCCCAGCTCTTTCCCCAACAACAGACTAAAGGCTTCAGGCAAATTTCAGCTGGTTAACACCATGGAGAAAAGGCTTGCCCTAAGTTCCACCCTTAGGAACTGGGCATTTGCGACCACCACAGTGGACATGAATCCTGTAAAGGACATTAACCTTGCTTGGCCTTGTATCCCTGTCTTCGCACTTTATCAGGCCAGGTGGGGGTGGGGAGCTCTATGCAGCACAGAGAGCTGGTAGTATTGTGAACAGCGGACCCTCAAAAGAAAGCGCATCACATCATCACATCGGACTGAGTCTTCCTCCATAGCTCCTGGATGTATGTGTATGCACCCATCTTGACTCACCTGATGGCTACCGCCAGAGGAAAGCCTACACAAAATTTCCAACAGTTGTAGTAAACATACTATATATCACTGTTTGATTTCTCAAAACAAATGAAATATATTCATAAGGTTGTTTTGTTTTGTTTTGTTTTGTTTGTTTTGTTTTGTTTTGTTTTGTTTTGTTGAGATAGGCTCTCATATAGCCCAGACTGGCCTGAAACTCATTGTTGGGAATTGGTTCTAATGCTTTGTCTTATTTTGGGTCGCAAAAGCTGCACTTTCAGACCTGAAGGTCCCTGCCTCTAGCTGGCTTTGATAATAAAAGAATTGCCTTACAGCCAATGGTTGGGCAGGGAGATGGAGCGGAAATTTTAGATTTCGAGGGCAAGGGACCAAGACAGGGGAGAAGAGGAGAATCAACATGACTTGAAGAGAGGAATCAGATTTAAGAGCTGCAGGAGAAAAATCATCCAGCAATGTAGGTGGAAAGGAATGTAACCCTATGGGGGGGGTTTCCCAAAAGGTAACAGGGTTAACCACAGGGAGGTTTAGAAGTGCCCAGACATTGTGCTAGTGAAAGCATATCAAAATTAGCTGGTGTGTGTGTGTGTGTGTGTGTGTGTGTGTGTGTGTGTGTGTCCTTCATTAACAAATCAGAGAGCTCTTGGGCAGGTGCAGGGTGCCCAACTTGCTGGGAGCCAAAGCGGTTTAACTAATTCACTGCTACAACTCATTATATAGCTGGATGTATCACTGAACCTTTGATTCTTCTGCCTCTTGGTCTTGTGCACTGGAATTACAGGCATACACTACCACATTCAGTTTATATAGATCCAACCATCCAACCCAGGTTTTTTTGCATATTAAGAAGTATTTTACCAACTAATCTTTACTTATAAGTTATATAAACAGACTTATATATGCACATTGAAGTGTATTCTTTTGTCATATTCTATGCCTAGCTGACGAAACTGATCATACTTACTTAATCATACAATTCAAGAAGAACTACCTAAAGACTAATAAAAAAAAGTCTGCAACCCCGACAAATTAAAATAATTATAAGAATATATTACTAGAGCCAAGTAAAGTAGCACATGCTTGTTGTAACCCTAGTAAAATCAGGACGGTTGTGGGCTCAAGGGAGGCCTTGGCCACATAGTGAGCTCCAGGATAGCCTGAGCTACATAATGAGAATTTATTTCAAACGGGGAAAAAAGAAAACACCAGAAGAAGAAAGTAAGTTTTCATTATTGGGTACTTTGTGCTTGGTTAGGTTTACTCCCAGGTATGTTACATTTTGTGGTTATTAAGAATGGGATTTCCCCCTGATTATTTTCAGTCTGTTTGTCATTAATATATAAGAAGACTACTGCCACTTTGCTGAAAGTGTTTATTAACTCTAAAAGTTTTTGGTAGAGCATCTCATGTCTCTAATACAGAAAATCATATCATTTGAGAATAGAAATACTTGGACTTCATATTTGTATCCCTTCCATTCCTTCCTCCTGTCTTATTGCTTTGCCTAAGACTTCAATCACTATATTAACTAGGAATAGAGAGTGTAAATGATTTTCCTTTCTTCCCGATCTTAGTGGAAATATCTTGAGCTTTTCTCCATTCGTTATGATGTTAGCTATAGGTTTGTTATATATAACCTTTATTATGTTAAGTAAGATGGGTTCTCTTGCTCAAAAGGCAGGAGAGGTGTATATGTGAACGCACAGCAGTTGTGATAGCATCCACAAGACCTTTGAAACTCAGGCCAGATAAAAATCTAAGCATGGAGGAGGGAGGAGGTCATGAATTCCTAGTGCAAGCTGTTGAGCTGTTGCTAACTGAGAGTTTCTGTGAGAGGAGGAGTTAGTTTGATTTGTTGGTTGTATTTATATTTGGTAAGTTGAATGCAATTTCACAAACAGAAGAATATAAAAGCAGCCAAAATTGAACTTGTTTTTTGGGGTTTTTTTGGTTTTTTTTTTTTTTTTTTTACTGAGAATACAATGTTGGGGGGGTATGGAATAAGGGGTGGATCTAGGAGGATTTAGGAGAGGGTACAGGCTTGATCAAAATATGCATGGCATTATCAAAGAAACAATAAATATATTGTTTAAAAGATATGTTCCCTGCATTCCTAGCCTCCCTGTGATTTTTAAAGATTTATTCATTTAATTTAATATATATGAATATACCATTGCTCTCTTCAGACACACCAGAAGAGTGCATCATATCCCATTACAGATGGTTGTGAGCCACCATTTTGTTTCTGGGAAATGAACTGAGGACCTCTGGAAGAGCAGTTGGTGCTCTTAACCACTGAGTCATCTCTCCAGCCCTCTCTGTGATTTTTAACATTAAGAAATGTTGGATTTTCCCAAAGGCTTTTTCTAAATCTAATAAGATGAGCAGGTCATCTTTGTTTAAGTGTCTGTTTATGTGATGAATTACATTTATTGATTTGTGTATATTGAACTGTCTTCACATTTCTGCAATAAAACTAACTTAGTCAGGATGAATGACCTTTTTTGATATTATTTTGGATTCAGTTTGGCAACATTTTATTGAGAATATTTCCATCTATGTTCATCTTTGGGTTTTGTTTGTAATTTTCTTTATTTGTCATTTCTTTATATGGTTTGAGTATCATAATACTGGCTTTATAAAAAGAATAGTATTGGTGTTAGTTTTTCTTTGAAGCTCTGGTAGAATTCTTCAGCGAATCCATCTGGTCCCGAGATTTTTATAGCAAGGAGGCTGCTTTAGTCTCATGGCTGGTTATGAGTCGGTTTAAGTTATTTCATTTTTGTTTAATTTTCTGACATTGTGTGGACCTAGAAATTCATCCATTTCTTTTAGACTTTCCAACTTAATGGGATAGATTTTTTAAAATACATCATTATGATTTTCTGAAGTTTATTGATATCTAACCTTAAGACACTGAAGAAATAAATTGAGGAAAATACCAGAAGACAAAAAGACTGCCAATGCTCATGGACTAGCAGGATTAATATTAAAAAAAAAAATGGACAAACTACCAAAATCAATCTACAGAATCAATGCAACACCAGCCAAATTACTGGGACGTTTCTTCACAGACACAGAAAAATAAATAATCTCTACACATATATAGAGGCATAAAACACCAAGGAGAGCCAACGCAATGTGAATATTAAAAATACTGCAAGAGGTATCACCATACCTGATTTCAAATTATACCTTAGATTTATAGTAATAAAATAGCATGGTACTAGTACAAAAACTATACACACTGACAAAGGGAATAGAATAAATGACCACTATATAAGTATACACAACTACAGCTATCCAATCATTAACCAAGATGTTAAAAGTAATCATTGAATTTAAAAGGACAGACTCTTCAACAAATGGTACTAGGAAAACTGAATTTTAAGATGCAGAAAATAAGAATAGGTTCGTATCTCTCACTTGGCACCAAGCTTATCTCACATGGATCAAGGATCTCAACATAAGACCTGATATCCTGAAACTGATAGAGAAATAACAAAAACAGTATACTTCATCTATAAGCAATGATAGGGACATTCTAAAAAGGAATCCAGTCATTCTAGAAATAAGACCTAAAAACTGGCTGTCAGAACAGGGCCCTTGAATGAAGCTGTGTGAAGATATTTCTGAGACCTTAGGAGAAAAACGAAAGACAGGAGTCCTATAATCTCTATTCCTCCATAACAAGAGTTATACTTGGAGAGTGCTTTTGTGCCTCTCCCAAGTGTACTGAATAGGAGTGAGCTCACTTCAGATTATTCATTACAGATAGATATTGTTATTTGTTTATATGATTCTATGGAAAAAAAGTTTTTGCCACATGAAGTTTGTCCTTGTGATTGTATACTTCACTTAGTTTTCCTCTTAACCCTCAGAGTGTAAATTGTCTGATGCTTTAAATAAAGTTTACTATTGCATGAGCCTTAGTGTACCCATTTTTCTTTTTTATTTATTCTTTTCTCATACAATATATTCTGACCACAGATTCCCCTCCCTCCACTCCTCTTGGTTCCCCAGCCACCCCCCTCTTCCCTCAGAACCCCCATTCATCCCCTCTGTCTCCCGCTAGAAATGGACGGTCTCCCAGGAACATCAACTAAGTTACAGCACAAGTTACAATAAGAGCCTGAACAAATTCTTACATCAAGGCTAGGCAAAGCAATCCAGTAAGAGAAAAAGGATCACCCAAACAGTCAAAAGAATCAGGATACCCCCTCTGTCAGGAGTTTCCCCCCAAACACCAAGCCAACAACCATAATATATCTGCAGAGGACCTAACTTAGACCCATGCAGACTCCAATATTACTGCTTTAGTCTCTGTGAGCCCTATAAACCCTGCTCACTTGATTCTGTGGCCTACCCTGTCTGGTCTCTCTGCATCCTCCCTCTCCTCGGAAGGTTTCTCCAGCTCCAAAGGAAGGCACCATATGGAGCTCCTATGTGAGCTTTCTTTCTACCAGATACAGAGTGGGTCTCTGCATCCACTCCTGTTGGCTGCCAGAGGAAGCCCAATGGCAACTGGGCTAGGCACTGATTTATGAATATAGAACAATTTTATTAGGTATCATTTCACTATTTTTTTGCCAGTTGTGTTTTGGTCTACCCTAGGACTCTGAGCCATCTAGCCTCTGGTTCCTGACCATCTAGGCATTGATGGGAATGGGATCCCTCTTGTAGAGTGGGTCTCAAATTAGACTAGTCATTGGTTGGCCATTCACCCAAGTTCTGCATCTCCATTGCCACAGCACATCTTGCAGGTAAAACAGATTGTAGGTCAAAGGTTTTGTGGCTAGGTTAATGCTCCAGTCCTACTACTAGAAGCCTTGCCTGATTATAGAACATGGATGGTTCAGTTCAGGCTCTGTATTCTCCATTTTTAGGCCCCACTCTCTTAGGTACCAACTAGAATGGTAAACAACTGACCAATGGAATCTCATAAAACTAAAAAGCTTCTGTACAACAAAGAAAACGGTCTATGAAGAGGCAGATCACAGAATGTGAGACAATCTTTGCCAACTAGCTATCCATCTAAAGATGGTTATTGTCTAGAACAGCCAAAGAACTGAAAGAAACTAAATACCAAGGAAACAAACAACCCTGTTAAAAATGTGCTATGGAACTGAACAGAAAGTCCTTCTCCAAAGAAGAAGTACATATGTCTCTAGTAAACACTTTTTTAAGTCTCCAACATCTTTAGCCATCAAGAAAATATATGCCAAAACTATGTTAACATTTCATCTTATTCTAGTTAGAATGGCTATCATCAGGAATGCAAATGACAATAAATGCTAATGTGTATGTAGAGAATGGGAACCCTTACACACTGTAAACCAGTGCAGCCTCTCTGAAAATTAGTCTAGTGGTTTCTCAGAACGCTAGAAATAGATATCCCATGTGACCCAACTAAAACATGCCTAAGTGTATATTCAAAAGACTTTATATCATACTTTGGAAATCTTGCATCATGTTCAGTGACGTCCTATTCACAATAGCTAGGAAATGGAATCAATCTAGATGTCCATATACTGAGAAATAGACAATGAAAATGTAGTTTATATATACAATGTTACTCACATGTAAAGAAAAATAAAATTTGTAGGTAAATGAAGGAACTTGGAAAATTATATTGAATGAGGTCACAGTATTACTTTTCTGGTACTGTGCAAAAACATCATGACTAAGACAACTTTAGAGAAGTAAAGGTTTATCTGAGAATGCTACTCAAGAGAACTAAGAATGTGTTACAGTTATGATGGGGATGCATGGTGTCAGCAATAAGAGAAAGTAAAAGGAATAAAGTGCTGTTTTTGTGGGAGTTTTGGCAAAAGCAAGTAAGGGAAAGAAGAGTTAATTTCAGCTTAGAATTTTCAAACCACACCTCATCACCAAGGGAAGTCAAGGTAAGAATTCAAAGCAGGAACCTTGGAGGCAGGAACTGAAGTCAAGGCCATGGAAGACAACTGCTTGTTGGCTGCTCCTCATGGCTTATACAGCCTGATTTCTTATATAACTTGGGACCAAACTTTAGGGAGTGGCCACTACCCACAGTGGTCTGGGCCCTTCCACATCAATCATTAATCAAAACAGTACCCCCGCAGACTTGCCTACAAGCCAATCTAATGGAGGCATTTTCTCATTTGAAGTTTCCTCTTCCCAGATGACTCTAGCTTGTGTCAAGTTGACATAAAACCAAACCAGAGAATTGAAAATGACACAGTTGCATTCATTGTTATGTGTGATTAATAATATATGCTAATAAGATTTTTAAAGGAGAAATTAAAAATAAAACAATAAATACTTACAAAACTCACAGTTTGACCAGATAATTAATTAACTCAGAAACAGCTAAGCTGGTATGTGGTATCCAATGTGGGTGGAATCGAGTTATCAACCAAGGATATAGCCATCTGAATGACTGGTCATGCTGGTAAGTTCAGGGAACTTCAGATTTGTTTCCCAGGAGCCTGTATAGAACATGCTAGAATGTCTTCATGACTTCATAGATGATGTCTTCTGGGATGACTAATTCTAGTAAAAGCCACAGAGAAACTATCCTCATCTATAAACTAGCCTCAGAAATCAAACAACTCTAGTTGTGCCATACTCATTAGAAATAACCCATAAATCCAGTCCACATTCCAGTCAAGATATCACATTTATTTTAACATCTTATCAATTTCATAACACCAGAAAGGTATTATTCTTCTAATTTACATATATTCTGGGTCTCAGAGAGGTCAAATATATTTCACTAGGCCAAAAAGCTAAAAAGAGCGAGAATTTTTGTGTTTTTTATTTGTTTGTTTACTTAGTTTTTGGTATTACTTCAGGAGTGGGGATCATACCAAGAACCTTGCAAATATTAGGCAAGTGAGTATAGAATCTGAGCTGTCTTCCCAGCCTAGAGTTTTGGTTTGGATTCGTTTTGGTTTAAATTTTGAGACAGATTCTCACTCAATAATCTAGACTGGCTTATAATTCACTGTGTAACACAGACTGGCCTTAAAATTCCAACCATCATTCTGTATCCACCTTCCACATGCTAGGATGACACCATACCAAAACCAGAACACACCCACCATTTTTAATCAAAATTTCCAAATTTTATTAAAACAATAAATCTTCAGATTAAAAAAGTCAACTGAACAACAAACACAATAGGACACAGTAAAAACTAGACAAAATCAATTCCTATATTGTTTAAAATAGATACATACATGATAAAAATAATAAAGAGTAAAGGTAATTTTACCAAAATTCAGAAAGAACACAAAGCATCAAATATATTAGCAAATTCTTTTTCTCAAGAACCCACCAAATCTGGGCTGTGCTCCTGTTGGCAGCTAACATGAAAAGACATGAAAGAAAGCAGCTTTTTAAAATTTTGAATGCTTTCATTCATTCTCTCTGGCAAGCACATCTATCCTGCAGTTGAGGCGTTTCTTCTCTGTTATTTAGAACCTCCACATAAACCAAAGACCAGCTGAAACATCCAGCCTTGTGGACTGAACAACTATTGGATTCTTAGCATTTGCACTGGTAGGCAGCCATTGTTTAACTATCCAAACCACAGCCTGTATGCCACTTTAATAAAGCTCCTTTTATTATAAATACATTCTATCAGTCCTCCTATAGAGCAGTGGTACTCAGCCTGTGGGTCATGACCTCCTTGGGAATTTGAATGACTATTTAATAAGCGTCACCTAAGACCATTGGAAAACACAGGTGTTTACATTATGATTCATAACAGTAGCAAAATTATAGTTATGAAGTAGTAGCAAAAATAATTTTAAGGTTGGGGTACACCACAACATGAGGAACTATATTAAAGGGTCACAACATTACGAAGGTTGAGAACCACTGTTCTAGAGAATCATGAAGAACTAATACACCCAGTATCTGTGCTCTTAACCACCATTACTTGTGTTTTTGTAAGCTGTGAATGAAACCAAAGATACTTGCATGTGAACTTAATGACCAGTTCAATCATCCATAGTACTGAGTCTATATATGTGAAAGCATTCTTAAGCTCCTCATGCAGAGAGGAGGTATATCATAAATTGGAATTTCATTTTTGATCCTGAAGGGATTTTTGTTTTGGTTCTAAGATGTATTCATTTTTACTTCATGTTTATTAATGTTTTGCCTGTGTCTGTCTGTGAGTGCAATACCTACAGAAACCAGAAGAGGGAGCCATATCCTCTGGGACTGGAGTTACAGACTGCTGTGAGCTGCCATGTGGTTGCTAGGAATTGATTCTGAGTCCTCAGAAGAGCAGCCAGTGCTTTATTTTATTTTACTTATTTTTAGTTTTCAAGTCAGGATTTCTCTGTATCATCCTAGTTGTTCTGAAACTCACTCTGTAGAGCAGGCTGGCCCTGAACTCATAGAGATCAATCTGCTTCTGCCTCCCAAGTGCAGGGACTAAAGGCTTGTGCCACTGTGCCTTGCTTACAGCCAAGACCTTGAAATATTGAGCCATCTCTCTCACATCTAAGCCTGAGTTTTATATTGTGAATATCGGCTACTGGCTCTAACTCAAGCCTTGAGGATGAAGGCCCCATATCATGGTTCTTTGTAGAAGCTTCTATGCCACACTAGTATCTATCTTAAGAAGGTCTACATGGGGCCAATGCACCCAATACAGACATGGTATCTCAATATAACCCAGGAGTAGGAAGAATGTGTACCAAGAAACAACAATCTTTATTTCTCAATCCCATGTCAACCCCTTGCTGAGAGGAGAGTCAAGGATTCCTAAACAACCAATCCTGATCCCACATAAATAAAAGTAAGGGCTTTCAACTTTTATATTAGAAACTGACTCTATTTGGTGTTTAAAGATGCTTGATGGCAATTTATGCATTCTGTTGAAGCCTCTATACAAAGACTTGTGCCAAATAATGTATTTGAGGGGCTTTATTAGCATTGCTGCTGCCTGGAAGGGGCACCAACAAGAGCATTGGGTTCCCCTGAAAGAAGGCACTAGAAAGGCACTTAGATTTCAAACAGATAAGCTGTTGACCACTCAGATAATGTATTCTTATAGGCCTGTGACTGGTGTTTGCTTGCCATTTGAGGTCACTGTTTTATTGAGACAGCTTTCACAAGCACTTTCTTCCAAATGTTTTATCCTATTGTGTTTATCCTCTCCAAAGGAACCAGTATTTCAGATATAATTCACTTTTCCCAAACCATTCCTCTAATTGTAGAAATGCATGCCTATCAGAAACAATCCAGTCATCTTAAAAAGATAACATGTGGCCTTTTGTCACCATCTAGTGGAAGTGCTAAGCTTTACACTGAAACAAATTTGGTTTTAATATAGTCAGTCTATACCCAACACAGGGGAGAGAGAACCTGTAGAGACCATATTCAGAGGTTAGGCATAGCCTCTGCTTCAGAGACGGAGGCCACCCACCCATCTCAAAAATATAAACAGAGAATTGTTCCTGGGGATAAAAAGTAGAGCAGAGACTGAAGGAAACACAATTCAGAGACTGCCACATCTAGAGATCCATCCCATCTGCAGACACCAAACCCAGACAGTATTGCTGACACCAAGAAGTGCTTGCTGACAGGAGCCTGATATAGCTGTCCGCTGAGAGACTCTGCCAGCATCTGACAAATACAAAGGTGGATGCTTGTAGCCAACCATTAGACTAAGCATGGGGACTCCAGTGGAGGAGTTAGGGAAAGGACTAAAGGAGCTGAAAGGGTTTGCAACCCATAGGAAGAACAATATCAACCCAACCAATCCACCAGAGCTCTTAGAGACTAAACCCCCAATCAAAGAATACACATGGAGGGACCCATGGCTCCAGCCACATATGTAGCAGAGAATGGCCTTATTGGGAGGAGAGACCTTGGTCTTCTGAAGGCTCAGTGCCCCAACATAAGGGAATGTTAAGGTGGTAAGGCAGGAGTGGTTTGGTGGGTGGGAGAGCACCCTCATAGAAGCAGAAGGGAGGGATGGGATAGGGGGTTTGCAAAGGGAAACTGGGAAGGGGGATAACATTTGAAATGTAAATAAACAAAATAACCAATAAAAAAAGAAAAAATATGGTCAGTCTACTACTTCATCCGATGGGAGGGCAAGAGAAGGGAAGCCTAGGCAAAACAACAAGAAATGCCCTTGCTGCCTGTCTCTGCCAGTATTCTATCCCCTCTTGTATCCCCTTCATGTAACCTTGGTTCCAGTGTCTTCTTTCAGAAGAACTCAATGCTCTTGTGTGTGCCCCTTCCTGAAAACAGGACCAGCAAAACTGCAGACAGCAACAATGCTGATAAAGCCCCTCACACACATCATTTGGTTAGAATATATCCCAACTTATGTTCATAACATGAAAATTCAAGACCTTGGTTGTCCAAGGTTAAACATAGGAAAAAGTGTTAAATGAGAAGAATATATGCCATATATGTTACATTTGGTCTGAAGCTCCATGTTGCCTCCAAACTCAAATGCTATACGCATTTTTATCTTGTTTTTGATGTGTCTTTACCACTGGGAACTTACTATTGGTTCCAACTTCTTTTCAGTTTCTTCAGTAAGAACATATTTCACTATCCCAGTGGCTCTCAACTTGTGGGTCACGACTCCTTTGTGAATTTAAAGACCTTTTCACAGGGGTCACCTAAGACCATCAGAAAACACACACGTTGACATTACTATTCATAACAGAAATATTACGGTTATGAAGTAGCAATGAACATAATTTTATGGTGGGAATTGCCACAACATGAGGAACTGAATATTAAAGGGTTGTAGCATTAGGAAGGTTAAGAATTCCTGCACTATCCAATGGCATCCCAAGTAACTTTTCACTACTGGATAAATTTTTCTATGAGAGTGGCCTCACTGTTTTATTCAATATAAATGGTGAATATAATTATAAACAAACAGTTCAGGCTAATAGTGTAGCTCCCTGGTAGAGAATTTGTATAACATGTGCAAGGTCCTATATTAGATCTCCAGCACCATAATATAGAAAACAATTAATTAGTACATTAACAAAATTTAGAAACATTACAGTCCAACTAAAAATTTTTACTTAGAATTCTATCATGTTTGTAATCTTGGAAACATTGTAAGTGAAGACAAGATATACTGCAGCCCATACCTTCCAGCACACCTGAGAAGAGCACCAGCTCTAGCTCTTCTAGCTATTACCCAGTGGTCCTCTGACTATGCAGATGGCACATTAACCAGGCTTCCTAAGACCCACACAAGTATTGCTAGCTATTATTTGGGAGTTTGGTCCCAAATTATACATGAATTACCACGCCTTCTAAGATAATATAGACAGCCACACATAGTACGGTATCATGAGCCTGTTGATTCACCTCTTTAACCTCAATATGTCCTTATTCGTGTACATCCACATACGGTACAAGCAACACTGATCATGTATACCACTATCACAAATTAGATCATCTAGTCTCATCCCAATGCCAGGTGCAAGTCCATCCTGTCATCTGGGGGGTGAGAGTATCTGCCTTACCTATGGTCAAAACATAAGGCACATTTGGAGGCTACTCTTTTTCATTAAAAATAACATGGCTCAGATTCCACCCATTAATCAGAATTCCATCTTCCATGCACAGAAGCAAGCCCTTTCCTTGGGGAGCCTATACATTCCATAGTTTATATTTCTTCCTGCTCTTTGCTAGCCTTATATATTCATGAAAATTATGCACGTGTTCTCAGGAACATACGTGAACTAATGTCAAGAGAAGGCTGAAGTGCTAACTCAGTCCCTGTATCCGAGACTTCCTCATCTGGAGGGGTACTGAATACTTTTCTTGTAACTCTTGTATGATTTAAATTTTCACTTAAAATGGATAACTCTTTAAAAATGATAACTCTTGGGCAATATCTGCTTCATTAATGTTTGTACTTGAGACCTAAGCATAATAAGTAAGACCATAAGTGAGAGCAAAACAGCTTTGCTTCGGAGCTCTCTCAACTCTTCTCACAATACACTGAACAGCATCATTGACAATACCATACCTTCTACCAACTCAAAAATACCTATGCGGGGCTATAGATTTGCCCCAGTCGTAAGTACCTACCCTTAAGCTATGTTGTGTGACAAAGCTTTTCCTGGAGGAAAAAAAATGCACACATATCTACTAACCCACCCCAGATAGGAGACCAAGGTAAGGATACCACCAAAGTCCACCTTGGTGAGCCGATAAGTTTTTCTTGAGGTTATTTACAGGATTATGTGTTTGGAGTTACCTACTGGAGCAGAAATGATTCAAAGACAGTTGTATCACTCAACCCAACATGGTTGACTGCTAACAAAAGTTGGGCCCCTAGAGCATACTGAACAGCCCGCAAGCAGCTCAACATGTTGGAGAGTGTCCTTTCCAAGTGACTCTGGTTTAAACCTCTTCCAAGCAGTTCATCTGGTTTCTGTTTCTTCCCGGTCTGGTCTGAATCTTCTTTGCAGCTTGGCTTCTCTGAGCTGTCTTTGCAGATTAGCTTGTCTGAGAGTGACTCTTCAGCTGTCTGTATTGCTTACTCTAGGAGGGAAGAGCCTAGTGCATCTGAACAGTTTCAGGGTCTTCCTGCAGCTACTTTCCAGTTGTTTATACTTTGTCTTAAAGCTCCCTACAGAATGGAATGTTTCAATCCTTGAGAAAACTGCTACACAACAAACTCAAGGCATTCCGTAGTTCACTCTGCAAATTAAATTACAAATCCTCAGCAATTTTTTACAGTGCCTACAAGAGCTTCTAAGAATCTCAATGGTTTCTGTATTACTGCATTTAACATCTGAATAAAGAGAATCCTTGCAGATGATAGTTTCCAACAAACTTTTATCAGTGAATAAGGCTCTGGTTCTAGAAAAAAATCAAAAAACCAAAAACAAAACAAAAAAATAAACAAATGGCCTTCAACTTCCACCTTAGCCCTCCTTGTTCTTGAGAAAAGTGTGAATAAGAATATCCTCTTGGGTATGCTAAATAAACCACAGACTAAATAACACAGATCTCAGCATATGTCTCTTTATCCTCCTGTCATCAGCAAAGTGGTCATTTGGAATATGGATTAATCATTACATAACTGTGTGGTCTCTGTTTTCTGTTTCAATAAAACTTATTGGAGATGAATGCCTCATATTCTAGCTTGTCCTTAACCTTCCTAATGCCATGAGCCTTTAATAAAATTCCTCATAAAATTCAGTTCATAACCATAAAATTATTTGGTTGCTACTTCATAACTGCAATTTTGCTACTGTTATGAATTATAATGTAAATACCTGATATGCAGTATTTCTGATATAAAACCCCCAGAGTGGTCATAACCCATAGGAATTCCAGGAATCAAAAGCCCCCTTTGGCTTTGCTAATCAGCATTCCCAATCAAAGTTAAATACCTCATCCTAACACAAGGTTTGCTCTTTTACCTTTATAAACTGCCATTTTTCTATGGGCCAGTCTGTCTTTTCTCTAGCTAGAGGCAGTCCTTTGTTCCACTCTTCTGGGAAAAATACCCTTTCTCTCTCTTCCTTATTTCCTTCCCCCTTCTTCCCTTCTTCCTCATTCTCTACCTCTTCTTTGTCTCATTTCTTGTCCTTTGTCCTTCTGGGCCAAATACTTCTCCTTTCTGTTGACAACATGGTCTTGGGAAATCTTGGACTTATGCCAGACCCTTTATTAACCTCAGTACATTTCTATATAACTGACCAATTACAATCAGGAGGGATCATGTATTTAATCTGTGAATTAATTTGTCACTAGACAAAATAAATTCAACTTCTCAGTGACACAAAATAGAGGGCAAGAACAAAGGAATGTTTCTCTTGGATACATGCTGCCCCCTTGAAACAAATCAAGCTACAGGAATAACTATACAGGAATAACTAGAGTTCTTAGATCAAAGTTCAGATATGCCTCCTTCTCACTAAAGAATTTAGCAACGTGGTCTGTAAGACCACAATTATATTCTAGATACTACAGTGCTTATATCGGTAGCTTTTATGAAAAGAGAAATTAGCAATAGCCCAGTGTTGGGTGTATAGAGATGGCTCAGCTGTTAAGAATGTTGTCTGCTCTTGCAGAGGATCCGAGTTTGATTCCTAGCATACATACTGCAGCTCACAAGCACCTGCAACTCAAGTTCCTGAGGATTCAGCACATTGCTGTAACAAAGGCAACTCATTTTAAGAAGCTTTTAATTGGGGTTTGCCTATAGCTTGAGAGAGTAAATCCAAGTTCATTGTGGTAGGAAATGTGGGCACAGGCAGAAACTTGGGGCTGGAAATAGTAGCTAAAAGCTTATATCTTTGTTCCACTCTCCTAAGAAAAATACCCCTTTGGCCTCTCCCTTGTTCCCTTCCCCTTCTCCCTCATTCTCTACCTCTTCTTTGTTTCATTTCCTGTTATTTGTCCCTCTGGGGCAAAGAGTTCTCCTATGTGCTGACAAGACAGACATGATGTAGAAAGAGGAGGGAAGAGAGAGAGAGAGAGAGAGAGAGAGAGAGAGAGAGAGAGGCTGAGAGTCTCAAATGGTGTACTCAAAGCCAACTCCTAGTAACATTCTTCCTTCAACAAGTCCTCATCATCTTTCCCAAACAGTCATACCAGCGGGGACCAGCATTCAAACTTATAAGCCTATGGGCATGGGGTGTTTCTCATTTAAACCAACAGAAGGAGCTAGAGAAATGTCTCAGCAGTTAAAAGAGCATACTGCTTATGAACCTGAATTTGGTTCCCAGCACCCAAGTTAGGTGGCTCACAACCACCTCTAACTCTAGACCCAAGATATCCAATGCCTTTTTCTTGCCCTCTCAGGAAACTGAATTTGTGTACACACACACACACACACACACACACACACACTGTTTAAAATAAATAAAAATGGTATAATTATAATCTCAAAAACTTATAAAGAAAAATATAAAATAGAATTTATTTTATATCATGATTTCAGAAGTACAAATCCAAAAGGAAGAGAGGATGTGGTGAAGTAGAGCTATTCAACTCTTGGCAGACAAGACCCAGTGAGCAGCAGCAACAGAGCAATATAAGGACATATTCCCAGTGACCTTTCTCCAATGAGACTCTACCTTCCACAGCTTAACCAACTCCTGATAGTCAGTTTGGATTTTTAATTAATTGTGAATTAAATCTTTCATTGGGTCAGACCCCTTATGCCTTTGCTGTCTGTGGAAATGTCCTCTCAGATACACCTAGAGATGTGTTCAACTGATTTCCTGATTATCTCTCAATCAAACCAAATTGAAAAGATTAACCGTCACAAACCCTGGCTCTTAGACTGGTTTTTACCCTGTATTAGTAACTTTTACATTACTGTGATAAGACACAACAACTAAGGTGATTTTAGAAGAAATGGTTTATTTGCTTATGATTTCAGAGAGTTATAGTTCACGGTGTCAGGACATAGGTAGCAAGCAGCAGGCGGCTTGAGCCACAACTGAGAGCTCACAACTCAGAGCCACAAACAGGAAGAAGAACGCACTGTGGATGGTGGAAGGCTTTTGGAGGCTCAAAGCACACACTGTGGCACACTTTCTTCAACAAGGCCACACCTCCTAACCCTTCCTAAACAGTTCCACCAACCAGGAACCCAGTATAAAAATCTACGGGCCCTTGGGGATTACACTTGTTTAAACCACTATACTATCTCCCATGATGTCCTCAAGAGCCTTGGAGTGGCAGGGAGTACATGTTAAAGCTGTCTCATTTGTGGATGAACATGTCACAGTCATTGACTCTATATATTTTGATCAGTTTTGAGTCTCTATATTAAATTCCACATGCCGGTAATAAATCTGTTAAACTGTGAACTCTAAACTTTAATCTAGGCTTCTTATCCATACTTTACTTGAGTTTTTTTTTTTCTGCACAGTGACCCTTATTTGTAAGTTGAAAGCACCTATCTAGTTCAAACTGGTACCACTGATGGAGGCAGAACATAAAAAAAAAAAACATTTATACATTTATTTATTTCACTATATTCCTCTGAGAACCTCATTGGCATAACTTCACTTGTCAGCCAACCTGGGCTTCCATTAGTAGTGAACTGCCCATACAGTCCTCTTGGTTATTGAAGAATAGAGTGAGTTACTCTATAATAAGAAACATTGTCAATGCTTGTTTTGAGTGATATATTTTAATGAGTTGTAAATTACCTCTTCTATGTCATTTCTCTTATGGATCCCATTCCTCTTTATTCAAATTTCACTAATTTATTCAAATTTCACCATATGAGAAGGATACATTAATTCCCATGAATAAATATTTTTGCTATAGTTTAAAAAAACTAGGTGCCAATTGACAGTTCTTGAGACAGGGTATCCATGGTTGTCCTTGAACTCACTTTGTAGATCAGGCTGGCCTTGACCTTAGAGATTCACCTATCTCTGCCTCCTGGGTGCTGGCATCAAAGGTGTGCACCATCACTGCCCAGTTTTTTTTTTAAAGAAGCTTTTCTAATGAGTACTGATCAAGTTATTCATCTATGGTCACAAAAATAAGTATTTAGAAGGCAATTTGATACTACATCCATTTAACAAAATAAAAGTAGTAAGTTCTTCCCTCTGAATATCACAAGCCTGTTGCACTTATAAACTCACAGTAGCCTGCAAAAGTTGCTAGCACAAGAGTTTCACAAGATCAAGTCAACATCCCAGCAAGAAAGAAGGAAGGGCATATGAGTCCCCACCAATAGCAAAAGGGCTATTAATAGTTGGTGGTGGCTAGGGGAGGAAGAGTCCTTTTTCTTTATGAGTGTGACTGGTGTTAGCTTGGCCATGCTTCAGTGGACAGTACCACAGGCATGCACATAGGAGAACTATTTAGACTCAGTGGGCTACTAAAAAAGAGAGGCTGGGAGGCCAATGTGGGAGGTAAGCAAGAACTGAAGGGGGAAAAGGTGTGAATATGATTAAAATGTATTATATAAATCTATAAACTCCTCAAATGATAAAAAAAAAAGTACAATATAGTTAAAACTTTGAAGAAAGTTACACATTACAGGGTGGAAAAAAAACTGTTGTGATGACCTTTCATGTAAAATAGGAAAATTAGTAGGCCATGGCTTCATGTCCTCTCTTGTTCCAAAATGAGTTCTAAAAAATTTGCTGCATTCATATGAGATCTGCTACAAGATTTCCCCTGTATTTTCTATACAGATATATCTAAGGTCTCTATGTGAAGATGCATATGCTAAGTACTATATATGGGGCAGACCAGCACTTTCTCTTCTGAAGGCCCACTTATGTGAAAAGAGTTCTCCTTATTGGAAGAAACTTGTGCTATCCACCATCCACCATGTGTTCTTTTGTGGAAGTCTTATCTTTCATGATTGGATCCTCACAATAAACCACAGGATATAGGATGGGATGTAAAATTCAAGTGAATAGCTTGAGTAAGCTCTATTCATGGCCCTGAATTAGGAGGTTACAAATACTACTGTATGAATCATGTATAAAGATAATTTTAAGCTGGAACTGTTCACATAAGAATGTACATAAGGAAAACTACCAATGTGTGATATGTACCTGTAGCTCCTACATAAGAAAGGTTATATAATTTACACATGGACGTGGAGATCCTGAAAAATACAGTAAGATCATAACAGACATAAAGACAATGAGCTAAAATAAAATCTAAGAAATAAACACACATATAAGAACATATATAATAAACTAACCTTCAACAAAGGTGTTGACAATTCATAATTGAATAAGAATAACTTCTCAGTAAATAATGTTAGAAAATTAAATATACACAAAAAAAGATAGAAATTGGGACCTTGTTTTACATAATACACAAAATAATATAAACTA
Source organism: Arvicanthis niloticus (assembly GCF_011762505.2). NCBI lineage: Eukaryota > Metazoa > Chordata > Mammalia > Rodentia > Muridae > Arvicanthis > Arvicanthis niloticus. The sequence continues at coordinate 33,250,911 of NC_047679.1, forward strand.
TATTAAATATTTAAGACTTAAAACTGTAAATTTCCTAGGAACAAACTAGTTGATATTATTTTTGGCAGTGGTTTGGGAATAGGACATCAAAAGTAGAGGCTACAAAAGCAAAATTAAATAAGCAGAAGTATATTAAACTAAAAATATGTTTATCCAAGAAAGCCAACAAAATGAAATGATAATTATTTGGAAAATATATGCATACGAAATCTCATGAGATTGATATGCAAACTATATGAGGAAATTTTACAACTAACAATAAAAACTAAAAACTACCCTCAGTTATGAGACGGGGCACAGAGTAAGTAATAGTTACTGCAGAAAGTCATAATTAGTCAAAGAACTGAGAATAAGTGACTGTTTAATACCTACCCTTAAATGGGACATTTGTGTCACTCCTTCCAAGCTCAAAGAATGTAGATCAAGAGTGAACAGGAAGATGTAAGAGGTGGAAGAAAAGGTGAAGGGTTATAGTACTGTCTTCTGTGCTGGATGCTGTTTCACTCTTGAACTCTTAGCAGTTGTGATTGCCTGCCCAAGACCTACACAAGACTGCTCCATAAACAACTTCTCATGGAGAGAAGAGGTGTTCACAGGATCCTATCCCTCCTGGACAATTCATGCAAAGTAAACAGTTTTAACATGGAGGAACTTAAAAAGCCAGGCCTACCCTTCTCTGAGAACCTACAGGCCATAAATGGTTGCTAAAAGAAAGTTTTTTTTTCCCCAAAAGTATAGCCATGGTAAAGTGACTGTGTTTTTGCAAATAACACCTCACCCATATTCCTGTAACTAACCATACTTAAAATCATTGGAGATCTCAAAAAATGGGCAAAGTACTGAACAGATTGTTTATTTACCATGATACACAACAGGGTATATTAGAATGTACTCGACATCTCTAAACATCAGGAAAATGCAAATCAAAACAGTAAGATATTTTCTCACACATGTTAGGTTGGTTATTATCAAAGAATCAAAAAAAAAACCAGTTTGTCAAAAATGTGGGAAATAGAGAATCTTTTTGTACTCCTTGTGAGAATGTGAATTGGCACAGCCAGTATAAAAACCAGGATAGAAGTTCCTCAAGAAGGTATAAATAGCACTGCCATATGTCCCATCAATCCCACTTCTGGATATATGCCCAAAGGAATTGAAATAGGAACTGAAAAAATACCTACATCCTCACATCCATTGCACTATTATTTATGTCAGCCAAAATACAGAAAGTATGTGACCATCAATGAGTGAATAAAGAAAAATAAAGGCAGGTGTATAATAGGTAATTTGAGCTTAAAAAGATAAGGTAGGGAAATCCTGCCATTTATGGCAACATGAAATGGCCTAGAGGAGAATATGCACAGTGAAAGAAGCCAATCATAGGATATTTACGACCTCACACTTTGCCACGTCTAGAAACAGAGAGTATAACAATGACTAAGGATTAAAGGATATGGGAGAGGAGCTGATGTAGTTCAAAGGATATAACCATTAAGCTAACCAAAATGATTAGTTTCTAGAGATCTGATATGCAACATGGTCATCAGAGCTAACAATACTGTATAATACACTTACAATTTGTAAAGAGGTTAGACCTTAAATGTTTATAAGGTAGGCGTGTAACTGAAGAGGTAATAGTTATGTTAATGGGCTTCATTGTGAACATTTCAAACATTGCTACAAATATCGAAGTATGGGGGTGAACTGTACATTTCCTGCTCACACAGATGTTTACTGTAAAGTGTTCACATGAGGAAACAGTGAAGTTTAGTGGCCTGAGATTTTACTAACATCAAAGAACCAAGACGAGCCCTTGAGAAAAACAAACAAACAAACAAACAAACAAAACAAACAAAAAAAAAAACAAAAAAAACCAACCAACTGGAACCCAACGGAGGCATAAATGCCTGAGATGACTGAAAAATACTTTCTTGCTCTCTCAGGAAAGAAATTTGACAAAGACTTTGTTATGAGTTGAAATGTGAGTTAAACACTGATATGTGAAGTCCTAACACATGGTACCTCAAAATGTAACCCTGCTTGGAAGTAGAAGCTTTACAGAGGTGATCCATTTCAAATGAGGACCTTAGGGTGGCCTTATTCTGATATAGCTGGTGTTATAAATCAGAGGCTCTACTAGCCTGCCCTTCAGAGACTTAGCACTAGCTGATTAAGGTGTCATCATCTCTTTGAGAGCAGGGAGACAGGGGTGGGTGGGTGGGAGAACACCCTCATAGAAGCAGGGGAGGGGTATGATAGGGGGTTGGGGGAGGAGAACCAGGAAAGGGGATAACATTTGAAATGTAAATAAAGAAAACGTCCAATAAAAAATAATAAAGAAAAAAGGGTGTCATCATCTACCACTGCTGCCACCAGGAGCAGCACATTTCCATGGTCACTATGAGTTGCATATTTTCCTATGCAACACATGCATCCTTTACAAAGTCCCTCCCAGAATCAGTGCCTTCTTTTCTTCTTCTTCTTCTTCTTCTTCTTCTTCTTCTTCTTCTTCTTCTTCTTCTTCTTCTTCTTCTTCTTCTTCTTCTTCTTCTTCTTCTTCTCTTCTTCTTCTTCTTCTTCTTCTTCTTCTCCTTCTCCTTCTCCTTCTCCTTCTCCTTCTCCTTCTCCTTCTCCTCCTCCTCCTCCTCCTCCTCCTCCTCCTCCTCCTCCTCCTCCTCCTCCTCCTCCTCCTCTCTGTCTGTCTGTCTGTCTGTCTGTCTGTCTGTCTGTTTTTATCTCTATTATGTCCCTATTCCAAGATGTCCCTTTGTTCCTCATACCCAATAAACCACTTATGTGAGACCTGCTGCATGACACGACCTCCATACAGCATGCTTTGACACAGACCCACCAAGATACCTTTTGCCACTTAATTCTAACAGTTGCCATCTTTATAAGAAGATAAAATGTGAATATAGATACATAGAAGGGATGGCAGAAGGAATGACACATTATGAGGAAGTTGGCCATCTGTAGGTCAAATTATACATCCTGAAATAAATCATCCCTCACAGCCCTCAGGAGAAACCAATTCTGCTAACACGTTGATGTCTGCCTTCTCGGGCTGCACATGTCTCTCAGTGGTAGAACATTTGCCTAATATGTATAAGATGGTACACTCAACCACTAATACCACCGCCAAAGATATGTAAAGACTTCTCACTTCCAGCTTCCCAAATTATGAGACAAATTTCTGTTGTTTGAAATACTGAATCTACATTCTAGAGGCTCCCCCTTCCTACCTCCTGAGGTTGCCTGTTTTGATTCTTTCTGCTGGCCCTCCGGGCTTCAGTATTCCCTTCCCCAAATACCAGAGACCTAGGAGGTGAAAGATTCTCAGGACTCAAAGGGAGGAACCTTAGATGAAATGCCCTACAGTGGAGAGAGGGAACTCATAGAGTCCATCTCCAGTAGAAAGACAGGACATGAAGTAGAGGGATGCTATCTCATAGTCAAGAACTCTGACCCAGAATTGTTCCTGTCTAAAAGAACTACAGGGACAAAAATGGAGAAGAGCCTGAGGGAAAGGAGTTTCAGTGACAGGTCCAAATTGGGATCCAGTTCAAGGGGAGGCTCCAAGGCCTGACACTATTACTGATGATATGGTGTCCTTTCAAACAGGAGCCTATCATGACTGTCCTCTGAGAGGTTCAACACACAGCTGAAAAAGTCAGATGCAGATATTTACACCCAAACAATGGACAGAGGCCAGGGACTCCTGGGGTTGAATTAGGGAAAAGCTGGAAGAAGCTGAGGACATGGGCAGCCCCATAGGAAAATCAGCAGTCTCAACTAACCTGGACCCTCAAGATCTCTCAGACACTGAGCCACCAACTAGGCAGCATACACCAGCTGATATGCGGCTCTGACACATATACAGCAGAGGACTGCCTGGTCTTGCCTCAGTAAGAGAAGATGTACTTAAGAGAGAGTTGAAGCCCTGGGGAATAGGGATGTCTGGGGGGATTGAGGGTAGGGACATACTCTAGGAGACAGGGAGGCAGAGAAGAGGTATGTGATGATGAACAGTCAGAGGGTGGACTGGGAGGAGGATAAAGACTGGGCTGTAAAAAACAAAGATAGATAAATAAATAAATAAATAAATAAATAAATGCCTTGAAGGACAATGTAAAAGAAATACTGAATCTATGGTACTCATTGCATTAGTTTGATCAGGCTTCAGGGGCAAAACCAAAAATGTCCAATGATGTCATAATTTAAAGTGAGATATTAGGACACCTTCCAGAGAAGTGGAAACAGATATGATGTGCTAGAAGTACTTATCATGCACATATGGAATCTTTTCAAAAAATGCGTAACTTACAGAAACAAGTAGAAGTGTGGTTCCCAGGGTCACATCAAGGAGATCATATTGGTCAAGGCACAAAATGCTTCAGATTAAGAGGAAAAGAATGTGTTGATCTAATTACAGCATGGTGAGTAAAGTTAATAGTACTGTACTATGTTCTTGTATGCATATACCAATGGTTACTATGAGATGGTGGATATGGGAATTGATTTGATCATGGTAATAAATATCAAACCATTATGTGTGTGTGTGTGTGTGTGTGTGTGTACACTCAATAACATAACATAACAAGTGTGGCATCCAGTGAATGCAGGCAGAAGAATATAATAGGTGGTTTAGGTCAAGGGAAAGATGCTAATGTTGTAAGGAGATCCAGTAGTGGGAGTGAGAGTAGAAAAGGAGCACTTTGAATATCAAACCTTTCTAACACCTATGGAAAAAATTAGAGAGGAAGTACATTGAGACAATATGTGAAAAGTATTTTTTTTGAACTCCGACTCAATCAACACTTTGGGAGAGGAATTATTTGGCTTACAGATTAGAGTCCATACCAAGGGAAGCCAGACCAACAGATTTTTCACAAATTTTTGTCAGTCATACATCAATGACTCTGGGGAAAATTACATATATGTACATAAGAACAACTGGTGAACAAATAGGCCAGGAATTTGAAGGGGCGCAGTCATGGTTATATGAGGAGGATTTTGAGGGAGGAAAGGGAAGAGAGAAATGCTTTGGTTAAATTATAATAAGAGGGAGAGGAAGATGCCACCTAGGTTCTTTAACATTTGGATTTGGGTTTCTTATTTCTTCTGGGGAAATTTTTTAAGTATTAACAGATAAAATAAACTAAGTTGGTGAATTTGAGGCTATGGTTTTAGTGAATGAACTCTATTAATTACATCTGAAAGATTCTGGACTGGTACATTTTCTCTTTCACTAACTTTCACTCCTAACATGGCTGCTGGTAGAAGCTTTTCTTCAGGGGTGTGGCTTCTCATAGGTTGCTAGTTCTGGTTTACATTCTGCTGTTGTGACAAACACTCTGACCAAACCAATCTGGGGAGAAAAAGGTTTATTTCAGTTTACAGGATAGTGTTCATCACTGAGAAAAACCAGGATAGGAGCAAAACCAGGAACTAAAGCTGAAACCATAGAAGATAGTTTTTGTTTTTTAACTGACTTGCTCAAAGGCTCATGTCCAGCTCTTTTTTTTTTTTTTTTTTTTTTTTATAGAACCCAGGTCCATCCACTCAAAATGGCAGCCACATACTTTGACATCAGGTAACAATTGAGAAACTCTTTGGCATCGGTTAACAATGTGAAAAAAAAAATGTTCCATAGACATGCCACAAGCCAAACTATCAGAGGCAATTCCTAACCTGAAGTTTCCTCTTCCCAGGCTATGTGTTAACTTGACAACCAAGATTATCCATCATATTGCCCATGCTCTTGTACTGCAGTGATGGCTTTACATTCACCTGCATACAGATAGCACTAACTAAACTCAGTGGCTTACAAAAAAAATGAGGCTATGAATTTGAATAGGGCAAGCCAGGATTCTGGGAGAAGTTGGTGGGGGGATATTAAGGAATAGATCTGATCAAAATACACCTTATATCTGTATGAAATGTTCAAAGAATAGATAAATAGAATAAAAATTTTGAAAAGAACATCCCAGAAAATAATCCTACTAGTCTTCATAACCCTGGGGAAAATATATGGAAATTATACGATAGGGAGTTACTTCTACATACATACAGGCAAAAATATACTCATAAAACTAAATATTAAATCTTTAAAATTAAGTTATTTATGAAAAATAAAAAGCTTAAAATATAAAAAACCAGAAGTATACCAATGGGTAGGTGTATTTTAATAACTCATAGTATAAAGTCATGAAGGGAAATTTTATAGATATATATATATCCCTGAGTTTATATCTTCTTTTGAAATACACTAACTGGCTAAGAAAATGTAATCTCAGACATAAATTTAAGTTGCATTGAAGAAAACTACTATGCATTAAACAAGCCCCTAAAAGTCTGTCTTGAACATGACATTGACAACAATATTTTTATGTATATGTGTAGCAAACACAACACATGTATAGGTGTTAATTTGGGGAGATGGTCTATGTGCATATGTGGAGGCTGTGAGGTTGACATCTAGTGTCTTCCTTAATCACTCTCTACATTATATTTTGAGGATGCTCCTGTTGCAGAACTCAGAACTCAGTAATTTAGCTATTCTAGATAGGTATCTTCTTTTGTCTCCCAAGCACTGGGCTATAGGCAGGCTGCCACACCAGCCAAGCATTTATACGAGAGTTTAAGATCTAAATGCTGTACCTCTTGTTTGAGCTCCAAGCATTTAACCTATTGAGCCATCCCCTCAGTCCCAGGAAACAATATTTTGTTTTCAGTTTTAAGCATTTTGGCAGAGCTACCAAAAGTCAAAACAATAAATTCCTAAGACCCTGTATTCCAAAGCAAGGTACTACACTATTTTAGTTAATGCATGCTTGAGCAAAACTGAATCAGCTGGTATCCATTTATTCCCCACCTCATAAATACAAAGAGTTGAGCTAGAAAAGAATGAAGACGAGGAGACAGGAGAATCAGAACTTAACATTGGTCTTAGCTACAAGTGAATTCAAAGCCAGTCTGGGCAATTTAATGAGACCCTGTCTCAAAAAAATGTTTTTAAAACTAGGGACATAGTACAGTAGTAGAGCACTTGTCTATCATATGCAAGACCCTAATTTCAATTCACAGTACAAGAAAGGAAGAGGGGAAATGGAAGGAGGGAGAGAAAAAGAGAAAAGAGAATAGAGGTGAGGGGGAGGGAAGGGGGGGATAAGAGGAAAGGAGATTGTCTTACTTAGGGTTTTAAAGCTGTGAACAGACACCATGACCAAGGCAACTCTTATAATGGAAAACATTTAATTGGAGCTGGCTTACAGGTTCAGAGGTTCAGTCCATTATCATCATGGTGGGAAGAATAGCAGTGTCCAGGCAAACATGGTGCTGGAAAGGTAGTTGAGAGTTCTCCATCTTGATCTAAAGGCAGAAGAATGAGATTGTGTACCACACTGGGTATAGCTTAAGCAGAGGAGACCTCAAAACCCGTCCCCACAGTGACATATTTCCTCACATGGCCACACCTATTCCAACAAGGCCATACTTTACTTTTTTAAAAAAAATTGAATATTTTATTTATTTACATTTCAGATGTTATCCCCTTTCCCCACCCCACCCCCATAAACCCCCTATCCCATCCCTCCTCCCTTTTGCTTTTGTACCATTTTAATTACATGCATGTATTAAGGTCAGATCTAGGCTGAGGAACTAGCAATACAATAGATGTAAAAAGTCAAGGAACAAGCAAAACAATAAACAAAGTCCCATGATCACTATTTCTAAGAGCTTATCAGGATGACCAAAATACCTAAGCCTACAAGGCCTCCCTATGAGTCAAGTATTCAAACACGTGAGTCTAAGGGAGCCACACCTATTCAAACCACCACAGAAATTTTAGGTGAAACTGTCATGATAAACATTTTTGCCTGGCTTCAATCAGGCTTCCTCTATCTTTCTCAAGCTTCATAAACAAATATTTAACTTGAATGGAAAAAAAAATCTTATAGGAAAACGTCAAATTCCTATCAAATTGGCTGTCTTAAGTGTGTGCTCCAATTTCATATTCTTTCTCTAAAAAAAGAAAAAAACCCAAAACTGAAAACACACCATAAGAAAGCCTAAATCCAAATGAAAACAAACAACAAGTGATAGGTTTTGATATTGTTTGTTTTGGTTTGTGTTTGTACTTTGTTTTGGTTTTGGTTTCAGTTTCTTTTATATATATATATATATATATATATATATATATATATATATATATATATATATGAAGTTGGGTTTTGGGAGTATCTGGGAGACATTGGGACTGGGGATGAACAAAATATATTGTATTAAGAATTTTAATAAAGGCAGAACGGTGAATGGGAGTAGAGCATAGTGTCCGAATAGCACACCCATCTCCTATCCACTCTTAGCCTCACCTCTCGTGGCCTATTCACCCATCCATCATCCGGCCGGTCACCGTTCTGAACATCTTCCACCATGGCTACCTCAGCAAGTTCCCACTTAAACAAAGGCATCAAGCAAATATACATGTCTCTTCCCTAGGGTGAGAAAATCCAAGCCATGTACATCTGGGTTGATGGCACCAGAGAAGGACTATGCTGCAAGACCCATACCCTGGACTGTAAGCCCAAGTGTGTAGAAGAGTTACCTGAGTGGAACTTTGATGGCTCTAGCACCTTTCAGTCCGAAGGGTCCCACAGCAACATGTATCTCCATCCTGTTGCCATGTTTTGAGACCCCTTCCACAAAGATACCAACAAGTTGATTTTGTGAAGTTTTCAAGTATAACCGGAAGCCTGCAGAGACCAATTTGAGGCACACCTGTAAATGGATAATGGACATAGTGAGCAACCAGCATCCCTGGTTTGGAATGGAACAGGAATATACTCTCATGGGAACAGGTGGCCACCCTTTTGGTTGGCCTTCCAATGGCTTCCCTGGACCCAAGTTCCTTATTACTGTGGTGTGGGAGCAGTCAAAGCCTATGGCAGGGTTATCCTGGAGGCTCACTACCTGGCTGCTTATATGCAGGAGTCAAGATCACAGGAACAAATGCTGAGGTTATGCCTGCCTGGTGGGAATTCCAAATAGGACCCTGTGAAGGGATGCAAATGGGAGATCATCTTTGGATAGCCCGTTTTATCTTGCATCAAGTGTGTGAAGACTGGGATGATAGCAACCTTTGACCCCAAACACATTCTAGGGAACTGGAATGGTGCAGGCTGCCAAACCAACTTTAGCACTAAAGCCATGCAGGAGGAGAGTGGTCTGAAGTACACTGAGAAGGCCATTGACAAATTGAGCAAGAGGCACCAGTACCACATCCATGCCTACAATCCCAAAGTGGGGCCTGGACAATGCCCAGTGTCTGACTGGATTCCATAAAACTTCCAACATCAACGACTTTTCTGCTGGTGTTGCCAACCACAGCGCCAGCGTCCGCATTCCCTGGACTGTCAGCCAGGAAGTTACTTTGAAGACTGTTGGCCTTCTGCCAATTGTGACCCCTATGCAGTGACAGAAGCCATCATCCGCACATGTCTCCTCAATGAAACTGGCGACGAGCCCTTCCAATACAAGAACCAAGTGGACTAGACTTCCAGTGATCTTGAGCCCTTCCTAGTTCATCCCACTTCCCAACTCTTCCCTCTCCCTGTTGTCCCCACTGTAACTCAAAGGATGGAATACCAAGGCCTTTTTATTCCTCTTGCCTAATTAATCTTGCTTTTATTGGTCAGAATAGAGGGGTCGAGTAATTAATCTCTACACACCCAACCTTTTCTTTCCTATCTAGCTTTCTAGTGGGGAGCAGGAGGGAGAGGAGAAGGGTAACCCACTGCTTCATCTCACCAGGAATGCATGTCCAGTAGGCATAGATGTCACAAAATGGGTGTGCTTGTGGTGAAGGAAGACTTTTCTTTTCTTCAGGATAGTTGAAAGGGCTGGTCCAATGGCTTAGATTGACATTTCCCCTGTTGGTAGAGAGCTGCTGGTGTTTCTTCAGGGGAAACCAGCTTTCAGTTCCAAATGGAAGTCAGATGAGGAGTTGGTTTCTTGTGCCATGCTTCCTTAGATTGGAGGAGTGGAATTTATCCCCTCCGTGAACACAACTCAGTGTGTCACCTGATGGATGGCCCCACTGTAAAGGAAGAAAAAAGTTGGCATTTCTTGGTCCTCCATTTATAACACGAAGCGGAGTAGTATTTTTATATTTAAATGTTAAAAACAAAAAAGTTATATATGTGGATGTGTGGATATATGTTTTTCTAATTGAGAGAATCATCCTATTCACCGGGTGCCAAGTTTAAGGAGTTTGGTTTAGAAGTGGGGCTCTCTTGAGGTAGGGGTGGGGATGCAGTACCCAGAAAGTTGGTTATCTTGGGGGCTCAGCTTCATTACTGCTTAGGGTTTCCCTGCCCACTCTGCAGGAGCAGATATTGGACAGGTAGCCAGTGGGATGCCACTGTTTGCTACTACCTGTCCCTGGGCTTAGGTTTAGGGGATGCGCATATTTAATCCACACATGAGTTAGAAGTATGAGTTGGCAGGTCAACTTGAACATTGTTACTGACGGGTGGGTGAGTGGGTGGGTGTTACTGGGGTTATTTTTTGGTGGGACTAGCATGTCACTAAAGCAGGCCTTTTGATATATTAAATTTTTAAAAGCAAAAAAAAAGAATTTTAATGAAGATCTTATTAATGTGGGCTATCTTTAATTTAGGGCACTTTAAACATATACAATGTCCAGATGGCTGATACAGTTATAAGATTACTTACAGGTCCCAAATAAAGAGAACTGAGTCCCTTTCTACTTTAAAAATTAAGGAGCAAAATGAATTTGGGGGGATTCTTTCCAAGGCAAGCAGAACAATCTATATATAAACCAATAAAGTAGAATTATCTTCCAATACACATGTGTAAGCAGGCTTTGAGAGGATTGCACAGCTTCCACAGCCCATTCCAACCAATCTGCCTTTCAGTTGTGGATATATCCATAAGCAAGACTGCATATTCAGGAACCTGGATGCACCAAAGTAGTAAGAAAGATCAAGTTGACGGCATAGATTCTGAATCTTAGACAGCAACATCTGAAAAATGACTTGGCACCTCTAATGCACTTTTACTATCTTTATTAGTTTTATTGTTGCTGTTACAGACTACCTGATGAAAGTAACTTGAAGAAGGAAGAATTTAGTTTGACTCATGGTTGGAAGGGATGAATCTGTCAAGGAAGAGAAGGCACAGAAACATGAATGTAAAGTGGCTAGCAATACTGCATCTGCAGTCACTAATCAGGGAGATGAATGCTGGTTCCCCACTTCACGTTCTCTGGCTTTTTTTTTTTCAGCCAGAGAGACCATACAGCCTATTCAATGTGCTGCCTACATTTAGGATGGGCCTTTCCTCCTTAGTTACAATTTCTGAAAACCCTTTCACAGACATACTTAGAAGTATGTCTTCTATGTAATTCTAAATCTTATTATGTTGAAAGTATACATTAACAATCATTTCAAATAATTCTATGTAAAATATGACATATGCCTAATAATAAATAAGCTATCATGTTCTATATCAAATTAAGTTTTATAGCAATTAAGTTTTACACCATCATTTTTTCCTGAACAGACAGAGAGATTATTCTCCAGGCAACCACTCACATAGTTCTTCAGGATTATATATAAATGGCTATCTGCTGATTCTTGACAGGGTTAACTTTCCAGTGTGAGTCAAGCAGAAATTTGACTATTTGTTAAGCACATACAATATGGTGTGTCAGTTCTTCCAAATACAACAATATCATCATTTAAAGGTTCTAGAAGTTTGCTCTATAGACTTGAATCTGCAGATCTCATGGACTAATGAGAAATCACATGCAGGTTTACATCACTACAAGATGATTGGTATTTATTATTATTATTATTATTATTATTATTATTATTATTATTATTATTATTCTCTTATACAATACATCTCAACTGCATTTTTTTTCTTCCTTCTACTCCCCTCATACCCCCACCTCTGCCAGATCCGAGTGTTTCCCTTCACAAAGGAGCAGTTCTTCTAGGGATATGAACAGAACACAACATAACAAGATACAGTAAGATTAAGCATAAACATTTATATCAGGGCTAGGTGAAGCAACCTAGTAGGAGGAGAAGGGTCTGCAGAGCAGTTTAAGGAGTCAGAAATAGCTTCAGTTCTACTGTTAGGAGCCCCACAAAAACACCAAGCTAACAATCAACAACAAATATGCAGAGGTCCTAGTACAGACCCATGCAGGCTCAGTGATTGCTGTTTCATCTCTATGAGCCTTACTTAGTTGATTCTGTGGTTGAATCTGTGGACTGTGTTCTCCTGATATCCTTGACCCCTCTGGCTCCTACAATTCTTCATCCTGTCTCTTCCATTGGGCTTCCCTTAAAAAAATTAGTAAGAGATAGACAAATTGTTCCTTAGTAATACATCAGGTTTAATGAGTGGAAACACTTACTGTACTTTAAGTGCTATTATTGGCAGGTAAGCTCTGAATTGTATTGAGAAACCAAAGTTACCTTTTGGAAGATACAGAAAAAGCCATATGGAATGATATCTTCAACTTGCCAATCAACAAGACATCAAAATACCATGAAAGCATTGAAGGTAGTTTGAAGTAGCAGGCCCTTCTGTCACCTAAAGCTAGCAGAACTGTGATTTCCATTGCCAGCATATGGACCCTGTGGAATTAAGTGAACTAAAATTGGATTAGAAAGAAAGTACCCCAATGGAGCCCTTCTAAGAGAAGGGAAAGCCTCAGAATCCTGGCTGTTTAGAGTATATCTAATATCCTGCCAGAAGCTGGATCCACAGAGCCTTCAAAGGAAGGCAAACCTCAGTAATTAGATTTGTGTAGGAGAAGATGGTGATGGAACTGCTTTGCAAGGGAAAGGATCTTGTTTACTAAGGTCAGTCTGTAGCATCTCAGTAAGGAACAAAGGTAGATGTTTTCCTTCATCAAGGGTGGTGTTGTGCAACAGTCTTCTGAGCATAAGGACCATTACCCTCATCATCACAACAGCAATGACTACTCACAAGCAAGTCTCAAAATGGCCCCTATTGACATTCTCACATAAACAGGGTCGATGGGGAGGGTCATTAGATCCTCAGCTGAGTTTTCAGCTACTCCTTCTTACACTTCTTGGCCATAAATATGTAATTTTCACCTCAGGGGAGTATAGTCTCATGATCTCCCTAGGTGCTACATGATTCAAAGTGTGGAAGATTATTCAAGGAAGAGGACCCCATTTGTGTAATTTAGGGAAAGTTATCAACCATGCTGGAGTAAAATGTCAGTAGTGTAACTGTTTGGTGTAGCCAGTGCTCTTGGAAGTAACTCCTCACCCATGCTTTTATAAGTAAGTTCAATAAACCCACTGGTTCAGCAAAATGAACTTAGATGACATCATTACATTGGTCATCATAGGTCATCGGTATCTATCTGAAGTGAGTAGCCATTTATGTCTCACATCAATGAACTAGAGATCATTTCCTTCAACCATGCTCAAGTAATAAAGAGTGTCAGAAAGTTTTACTTACGTCTTCTGTAGTTAGTAAGACCTAAGAGTGAATATGTGACTGTACAAATAAAGCCAGGAACCAAGGGCTGACAATGCCCAGCCAAAAGACACAGCAGGAGGGCTGACTTGAAGAGGAACTATACTTTCATCACATAAAAGAAAAAGTCTGTAACTTCCACATTCCACATGAGAAGCCTGAGAAAGTAAAGGTATTCGAGGTACTTAAAAGGACTGAAGAACAACCACAGATATAACCTCAAAGGATGGGTTACAAGGAACTTAGGAACAAGGGAGTATCTACTGGCTATTCATAGAAAACTGTGAGCAGATCTAACAACCTGAATTCCTTTTCAGGAAAGACATAAAATATGCCTGTAAGTGCATGAGGTGAGGGTTCCCTCTGCTCATGGCATCAAAGATAACATCCAACCATGGCAGCAAAATATGCTCTTCCCTATTCTCCTCTCTCTCTCTCTCTCTCTCTCTCTCTCTCTCTCTCTCTCTCTCTCTCTCTCTCTCTCTCTCTCTCTCTCTCTCTCTCCTCTCTCCCTGCCACACTAAGAACTGCAGTGAAAGAAAGGGGATAACAGGAAATGTCAAAAGAGTTCTTGTATCTATCTATGCTACTACACATATATTGCTCCCAAGACTACAAAACTCGGGAAAGCTCTATTTTGGAGTAGGGAGACTCTAAAAATAGACAAAAATACATCAGTAAACAAATGGTAATGAGGACTTCTGAAGGTTCCCCCCAAGATACATATATAAAAAAACAGGTGTCCAAAGCATTTACTACGTGTTTATAGAAGAAAGTTACTGTTTATGACCACCAAAGGATGTTCAACAAACTACTAATAGTGACCTGTATGGAAAAATGTCCACCATTGACCAGAGAATCGGCCTTCCTTCCATCCAACAATATTAAAAACTTATACGAAAGAAACCATTCTCAGAAAAGGCTTGGCATACCCAGTTGTATAACATCCTGCTTTACATAGATGATTCGAAAAGCCAGGCACTGTGTTACAGCCTGTAGGGCCTTCACCTGTATTTTTCCTACAAAATACTATTGCTTTAGCACTGCATTAAGTTAGCAGGAGTTAAAAATCCCATAGGGTTGATCTGCCAAAACCTCTGGGGCAATGAGCACCCAGTTCCTGTGATAGTTCAATTACTTGGGAGCTTGAGACCCTGCATAAAGACAAAACACAAAGCTAGGCTTAGGCTTTCTAGACTGGCATGAGGTCCATGGAGCCATAAATCCTGGAGTGCTGCCATGCTGTGTTATGAATAGAAGAAACATTCATATGCAAGAAACTCATGTCCAGCAAAATGAAGTTATAGCCAACACTGGTCATCTAGATGCATCAAGCTCTGGGGAACTCAATATCCAACAGATATTTTGAGGGATCTTTCAATTCATGAATATGCTCATTGAGAGAACATAGAAGACTAAATATCCAGGCTTTATAATATGCAAATGCCACACTGGAGATAATCCAATAAAATTTTTTCTTGTAGGAGTTGGAGAGCTGGATCAATGGATAAGAGAGTGTACTGCTCTTTCAGTGGACTGAAGAGAGAGAGAGATCTTTTTAAAAAATTACCACGAGGAGATGGTGGCACATGCCTTTAATCTCAGCAATTGGGAGGCAGAGGCTGGTCCAATATTATGAATCTAAGGCTAGCTTGTGTTACACAGACAGAGTGAGTTTCAGGACAGCCAGAGTAAAACAAAGAAACCCTATCTCGAAAACCAAAAGCAAGCAAACAAAAAATTACCTCAGATTCTGCCTCAAAATACTAGGTGGATGGGCTCTGAGACATAATAACACAAGGTTGACCTCCAACCTTCACATGGATACCTACACATATGTACACATATATACACACAACGCCCCCACATAGAAACATACTTGTACTTATACATCCTAATCTTCCCCCCCCCCAACAAAGAAGATGCTTGCAATGTCTGTTTTAGTCTAATTGGTATTTTATACCACTACTTCGTGAAAAGAAACTAACCACATATTTAACACAGAGGATTTTGAGGAAAAACATGAAAGTTTTCTAGTAATAAAATCATACAAAGCAAAAAATAAAATTCTCAATGCATAGTTTGGTGGGGGCATACCTGTAAACCTTGCACTCAGGAGACAGAAGCAGGAGAATCAGTGCTAGTTTGAAATCAGCCTGATCTACATAGTGAGTTCCAGGATAGTGAGGACTCCATAGTGGACCCTGACATGCTCAACCTTAAATGAGACTTCTATATTATACCCCTCTACCCTCTGCAAAGGCTCAGGAAACCTTAAGTGAAAAGCAGTGAAAAGATAAGAGCACCAGACCGGGAAGATTGCTAAAGAACAGTGTATTAAGGGCGTGGGAGGGCTGCTATGCCGAAGAAATGTAGCTATGATTACCTACACAAGACTTGCACATGATCAAGCAGGTCAACATTCCAGCATGGAGGGAGGGAGGGAGGGAAAGAGGATGGGATGGAGGGAAGGGCTCACAAGGCACCACCAGGGTTGTGGATCCTGGCACATTCCAGTGGGCAGTCAGCCATACATCCATGTGCGTATGAGCAGCAGTAATTTGACTCTGCGAGTTCTTTTCTAAAAGAAAGAAGAGATAAAATTGGAGGGTACAATGTAGTCAGGTCTAGGAAGAGCTGGAGGGAGGGAGAAGGGAGTGAATGTACTCAAAATATATTCATATTTGTGTATGGAATCCTCAAAGAATAAATTTTAAATAAAATAAAAGTTTAAAAATGAAGGAAATAAAGAGAGAGGGATAAAGGGAGGATGAGAGAGAGAGAGAGAGAGAGAGAGAGAGAGAGAGAGAGAGAGAGAGATAAATGAGGAAATTCTTACTGATAGCAACTAGGTGGATTAAGGTCCACTAGACAGAAAGATAGAGACAGTGACATATGTTGAAGATCCCTATACACCCTAGCAATTACAAGAATAGGGTACAGGGACACTTTTTTTTTTTTACCCCGTATTTTTCCCTAGCTCAGCTTTTTCTCTTTCCCTGTGACATTAATATTTTTCATTTCTTTTCCCTTTTTCACTCTGATTTTCCAAGGGATGTTGTAAAAAAAAAAAAAAGCAGCTTTAATCCTACTAAGACTTTCTTAGGGGTGGTAGACTATTTAGTCAGTCCTAATAGAATCAATTCCCCTAATCCTGTATTCTGTATGTATTTTATTCTAGCTTGGTTCCTGTTTTGCTAAAACGTTCTGACCAAAAGCAACTTGGGGAGTAAAAATTTTCTTTGGCTTACACTTCGATGTCATAGTTCATCATCAGTGGAATCCAGGGCAGGAACAAAGGTATAAATTGGGGGCAGGAAGTAAGGCAGAGACCACAGAAGCATGCTGCTTACTGGCTTGCTTCCAGGTTCATATTCAACTACTGTTTCTTATAGAGCCCAGGCACATACACTCAGTAATGGCATTGCCCTGGTGGGCTGGGCTGTCTCACATCAATTAGCAACTAAGCAAATGCCCTGCAGCCATACCCATAGACCAAAATGATGAAGACTCAACTGAGGTTACCTCTTCCCAGATGTTTCGACTTTGTGTCAAGTTGGCAAAAAACAACCCACACAAGGACTTTCCTACTAAAACCCTTGAGCCTCTACTAGGTTCTCCTCCCTCCTTTTTCATAATCAGCTTCTCTCATGTACAAATTATACATCCCTTAAAATGAGAAATACTTGCAAATCTTTGTGAACTTCTGTTGTATAAACATTTCTTTAGTATGTTATCAACAATACCATCAGCCAAAGAGAAAGGAAATGAGTTGTAAGTCATCAAAGGTAAATTTTTATGAGAAAAAGATTTGAAGAAAATGAAAACGTGGTCAGGTATACTGAAACATGCCTATGATCTCAATGTTTAGGAGACAAAGGATTGAGGACTACAAGTTCAAGGGAGAAAGGGTCAGGGCAGTCTAAACCACATAATGAGACCTTATGCCCCCCACACACACACACACATACACACAAAGAGGTAAATGAAACACAAATCTGTGTATATGTTTGTATATACATATGTATGGGTGTGCATACAGACATACATATTGTATAAAAATTGTGTGTGTGTGTGTGTGTGTGTGTGTGTGTGTGTGTGTGTGTGTGTGTGTGTATTTTAGTGTCTAAATCTGAAGAGAGGCAGGCATGTTGGCCCCATGCCTTTAATTCGAGTTCTTGGGAGAAAGAGGCAGATAGATCTCTATGAGTTCAAGATCAGTCTGCCTACATAGTGGGTTCCAGGTTAGCCAAGTTTAAACAGTGAAACCCTGACATAGAAAATCAAATAATGTTGATAAATACATAAATAAAATATATATAGCAAGCTCTTATTTTGTGATAAAACGAAACCTAAGCTATGTGTGGTGGCCCACACCTGTAATCTTAGCACTTGGGAGGTTGAGGCAACAGCATCACCAGGAGTTCCAAGCTAGTGCGGGCTACAAAATGAGACCCAGATTTTAAAACAAACAAACAACCCTAAAGGGGGGAAGGTAAGCCAGGGATAGCAAGGTGGTTCAGCACGTGCTGCCTAGCCTGAAAGCCTTAGTTTGATCCATGAGATTTACATGGTAGAGGGAGAAAACCAATTCCCAAAAGGTTTCATTTAACTTCCACGCACATGCTATAACACTTGGGCCACATACATATATATGCAAAATAAACACATGTATTCAAATGTTTTTATTGGATATCTTATTTATTTACATTTCAGATGTCATCCCCTTTCCCCATTTCCCCTCCCTAGAAAACCTCTATCCCATCCCCCATCCTCCTTTTTGCTTTTATACCATTTTAATTACATGCAAGTATTAAGGTCAGTTCTACTGCTGATAAAATTACCCATGGCCTGAGGTCAGTATTTCTATTTTGGTCAAGCTTTTAAAATGGCATATATAGTTTTATCATGCTAACTCTTTTTGTCCTGGGAATACTTTTATTCCTGCCCATCATGTTAAAGCTTTTCTTTAACAACACCAACATGTTGGCAGCTAAAATGTTTTTTAAAAGAACCCAATTTTAGAATGGACAAACATAAAAATACATTTTTCCCAGAATAAAAATTACCATGAATAAAATACAATCAAAGGATATTCAACATCACTAGTTATTAGGTAAGCAAATAAAGATCATAATGAGATCCCCGTGTCACATCTAATAGGATGACTATAGTCAAAAACAATGACGGTATTAAATATTAGCAAAGATTTGGAGAAATGAAAACTCTCAGATGGTTATGGGATTCAACTGGTACAGTTATGAAAAATCACTTCTGAGAGCCCTCGGGAAATCAAACATGGTTAACTAAAGGTCCAGTAATTTAAGAATAGGTAATGTACCAGAGAACTGAAACATAAGTTCATACAATTATCCTTGAGTACACATAAAATATTATTCATAAGATTCAGAAAGTGGGAATAATTCTATCAGATGGTAAATGCACAAGTAAAATTAAAAATAAATTTATAATAGAATATCATTCACCTAATTTTTTAAAAACTGAAATATTGGGGGCTGTGGTTATAACTTGGTTGGTAAAACACTTACCTAGGATGCAGGGGGAACTCTTGAGTTCCATCCCCAGCATAGCATAAACCAGGTGGTCCATGTCTATAATACTAGTCCTCTGGAGATAGAGATAAGAGGATCAGAAGTTCACGGTCATTCTTGGCTACATGCCAAGTTCACTGCCTTCTCTAAGTCTCAAGGAATATTGGTAAAGATGGGCCAGAAAGTGTATAAAAAGCTGGAAGACAGGGTGAAAGGTTGTGAAATGCCATCCTCTAGAATTGATACAGCCAGGCTTCAATGGATAGTTTCAAACCCTTGGAAATACAGGCAGCCCTGGTTAGTCACAATGTGTCACAAGACTAAACTAGCAGACATGAACACTCTAGAGAGACTTGTGGGGAAGAATGGGATGGACAGGAGGGGTAGAGAGTTGGGAGATGGTGAGGGGTGAGAGTAGTCAATATGCACTGTATATCTGTGTAAATTTAGGAGGTATGGTATGTGGAACAGTCAGAAGGTGGACAGGGAGAGGAATAAAATCTAGACTGTAAAAAAGATTAAATGAAATTTTAAAACAACAACAACAAACTTTTAAGATTTCTAAAATTTAATCTACCTTCCCCAGGTCCCTGAATTAGTAAATACATTCACATTTGACATGTTTGTGGTTTACTAAGCCTCACCCCACACCAAAAATTCCTAGTCTGTAACTTAAATTGTTTCTTTCACATGCTTTTAGAAGGGCCGGAGACATGACTCAGTGGTAGAACATTAGCCTAGAATGCACAAGGTCCTGAATTCAATCATTGGAAATCTAGAAGAGTGTGCTTTTAGATCCTAGAATTGAACTTGTTTGCCTTTTTCTCCATTCATTTTCATTTAAAGAAAAAGAAATTGGGCCAGAAGGAAGATTCATGTAAGCCTGACAACCTGGCTTCAATTCCTGGAACCCACACGGTAGAAATTGAGAACCAACTCCTACTAGTTGTCTTGTGACCACCACACATGTGCTGTGACATTTGTAGGTATACACACACACACACACACACACACACACACACACACACACACACAGAGTACAAGAACTAGATTGGTTTGGGATGTGGTTCAAAGAGTCTGAGGCTTCTATAGAATCAGCTCAGGCTCACTTATCTTACAGAAGACCAATATGGACCTTTAACTTTCTACCAAGGAGGCTGCAGGAACAGCAGCCTGCTTCCTTGAAAGGTCCCTTTAAATGTGTCAAGCTTGCTTCTCCTTAAGAGATCTGATACTTAAATGGAATATAAGATATGACAATGTAAGGCCATTGACTAGGTTTTTCGTTTTTGTTTTGGTTTTTATTTTTGTTTTGGTTTTTTGTTTTGTTTTGTTCTATTTTCATGTGCCTACCCTCGTAGTCATTGGTTACAAGGGACTTCTTTTTCTATTCCAGTTCAGTCTCAAGAAACGCATATATTTACTGGAACCCCAACATCTTGATGATTTATGAACACTGGAAGTAAAACTAATTCTCACTTGCCACATTTAACTCCCAGTTTCCAAAGGCTTCAAGAGCTAATTATAGCCTTGGAAATATATAGAATGAAACTCAAATTCAGTTTTTCTGTCAGTAGTTCCTCTGAATATCACTGGTTTCTTTTATTGGTAAAGTTATCTTTGTCTCTGTTTTAAAATAGATAAAGTACAAGAAAGTAAAATACTAGTTTTCTCTATCATCTTTTATACCAGTGATTCTCAACCTGTGGCTCATGACTCCTTAGGCAACTGCCCATCAGAAAACAGATATTTATATTACAATTCATAACAGTAGCAAAATTACAGTTATGAAGTATCAACTAAAATGATTTTATGGTTGGTGGTCACTAAAATGTGACCCTATATTAAAGGTTCACATTAGGAAGGTTGAGACCCACTACTTTATACCATGCTTCACTTCTGGTATAAATTACTAACCGGTAAAGAAAACCATTAAAATATCTTTTCATATATGTAATAGTCCCTGGTGTCTTAAGCAAACTTCATGTGCATGGCAGTAGCATTTAACCACTCTGAACTTCAACCCTGAGGGCCTTAATTAAATGCACTTGGAAGTTTTAAGCCATTCTACCTTTCCTGGGCTTTCCTGGGTTTGCTGGTTTATGTGCAGAGTAGACTTATCAATGAATGACTTAGACCCTTATCTGACCCCATCCTTTCAACTGAACTGGGACTATCAAACACAGCTAGGAAGTGGGCTTGATAGAAGAATCCTTTTGAATGTTGAAAAGAGGGAAACTGCACAGCCCCTCCTTAGGAAACTTGGGCCTGATTTAGGATGTAGACTTTAATTTTCTTTAAGAAACACATTTTTCTATATGACCAAATGAATTTATATTGGTAATTATTAGATTCTTTGCAGAGTGCTAGATACTTTATACTTCTGCAAGATTCTCATTTTTAAAGCTCTGCATCCCTTCCTTACCTCTGAGATTCTGTCTCAATAAAACTACATGCTTTCTAAATAATCTACCACATAACAAATTATGTGCTTCCTCTTTTTATTATTATTTTATTCCTTTTAAAATATAATTCTTGGAAAATGGCAAATATGTATACTATTTATCTTGAGCATATCTCCCCACTGCACCTCCTCTTGACTTTCAACATATCTCCCCTCCAACTTCATGTCTTCTTTTTTGTGACCCACTGAGTCAAATTAGTGCTGCTCATGCGTGCATAGGTGTTGAGCCATTCAATGTGGCATGGGCAACCTATCAGAGGCCACACCCCCATAGAAAAGTGATTCTAAAGTGACTCCATCCTCCAACAGCCATCAACTGCCACGTACATGAAACACCATACAACATGAAAGAAAACATTCTGAATTAAGTGTGGTAACTCTTGCCTATGGTTCTAGCACTTAGGAGGTCAAGGCAAGATTGGAGAGATGGTTCCCTGATTAATAGCACTGGCTGTTCTTCCAGAGGACCTATGTTCAATTCCCAGCATCCACATGGTGGCTCACAACCATTTGTAACTCCAGTTGCAGATCTGGCACTCTTTTCTGGCTTCTCCAGGCATTATAAGATAATATTATATATGTGTTACAGAGACATACATTCACCTATACTTAAAAATATGCATGTTTTCTTGATTAAAAAATAGATTAACATGAATTCAAGGCCAGCTTGAGCTACACAACATGTTCCAGACCAACAAAGGCTACATAAAAAGATTCTTGTTTTTTTTTTAAAGAAGTCATTCTGAAAAGACCAAATATCATATGATTCTATCTTATAAGAAGAAAACTACAGTAAGCAATCTCATCCAATCAGTAGGTAGATGAGTGGCTTTCAGATTACAGAGAATAGGAGTCACTGAGATAGTTTGCTAAGAGATAGGAAATATCATCTTGGGGTGATAAAAATGTTCCCAAACAAGAAAGTGGTAATTGTTAAATAACAAGATAATAAAATCACTGAACTACATATTTTAATACTTCAAAGTTTATATATCATGTTATATTGTATTTCAAAAACTGCAAAATAAAATAATAATAGAAATATTACAAACTAAACAGTTTGTGTGGGCCACCAAATCAGAAATGGCTGAAGTGGTGGGTTCTGGCCCAGACTATCTCAGGAAGTTTTAGTCAAGAGGTCATCTGTGGCCTAAAGGCATGAGAACCAACTAGAGCTTGAATATCTCCTTTCAATGTCAAAAGCTGGAATAGTGAAGAGTTCAGGAGATGCCTCTATTACTTCTTATATAGGCCTTTCCTGAAGATTCTGCAATACTTTTCTGTCTTTGAAATGAAGGAATAACAAATCTAACTTCTCTACAGGTCATTTAAATCAGAAAGAGAAAAGATAGATACATCTAAAGACCTCTACTTAAAGCATGAGAAAGAAACATTAATGGTGGCCAAACATACAGTGGGGTTTGTGTGCACCTAACATCTCAGAGAAGGATGGAATGAAAGATATTCTGCTTGGTTTTGCTTGTCTGCAGTATTTGTTGTTTTGTTTTGTTTTGTTTTGTTTGTCAAGGTGACACAAGCTAGAGTCACTAGGAAATAAGGAGCTTCAATTGAGAAAAATGCCTAAGATTGAGCTGTAAGTAAGCCTGTAGGGCATTTTCTTAATTAGGGATTGAGTCTGGAAACTCTAGCTCACTCTGAGTAGCACCAACTCTGGGCTGGTGCTCCTCAGTTCTATAAGAAAGCAGGTTGAGCAAACCATGAGGAGAAAGCCAGTGAGCAGCATCCCCTCCATAGCCTCTGCATCAGTTCTTGCCTCTCGATTTGTACCTTAATTTCTTTCTTTATCTTCCCCTAATGATGGGAGGTAATCTGTAGTTCAAATAAATCATTTCCTCCCCCGCATTGCTGTTGGTCATTGTCTTTTTTACAGCACTAGAAAGCAAATCAGAACAAAGGGCTTGCACCATTCCCTCCTTTCTATTGCCTCTTCTCTCTAGCCATTTGTTTCATTTTTTTCTTGAGTTTCTCCTGTATCTTCAGCTGTGCTCCCCAACCCTGCTCTTTCTTCTCCTTATCCTCTTACAAAGAATTTCTGAAATTAAATAAGTAATCTAGGGTCTGCTTTAAAAATTATATTTTGGGGAGTTTTTTTTTCTACAAAATGATGATGCTCAATCTAAGAATAAATTGGGCAATGACAGTGTTAGGCAGCACAACAAATGTGTGAAAAATATCTGTGAATATATATGCCTTTCAGGACCCATAATATCTATGCCTTTATAAATATGCAGAAGACCTTGGGGATTCTTGGGTTTTTAAATATTTTAACTTTTTAAAAACATTTTTAAAATTCTTGTCCCCTAGCTTATAGGAGATACTTCAGAGCACATTCTAGTTCCTGGGTACTCTCAGTTACTTTATGAAATATAAATTAAGGTGAAAGTCATATTTGAAATTGACTTTTCTCATTTCATTTTCTCCTAACAAGCATTGCCTGCCTAGACAAAAGGCAGACAGCAGAATTTGCCCATATTGAACTAAGGGGTTGCTTTCAATGTGACAGTGTGGTAAGACAAAACAGCTGTGGGATTTTGCTCTGTGAGCCTTTGCTGCTCACTCTAGGCCAGCCTCACTGTTTTGAACTCTTTTAAAACTTGTGTGTGTGTGTGTGTGTGTGTGTGTGTGTGTGTGTGTGTGCAAGTTCACACTCATGTGGAAATCAGAGCATAACTTTGCAGGAATCAGTTCTTCATTGTCCATCTTGTTGAGACAGAATAACTCTTGTCTCTGCTGTGTACTTTGGGGCACTTGGTCTCCCACCTCATGATAGGAGTTACTGTGATCTGATTTTTTAATGTAGATTCTGGGATGTGCTGGTTAGGTTTTTGTCAACTTGACACAAGCTACAGTCATCTGGGAATAGGAAACCTCAACTGAAAAAAAAAGTGCCTCCATCAGCTGACCTGTAGGCAATTCTGTGGGACATTTTCTTAGTTAATAATTGATGTGAGAGAACCAAGACCAATGTGGGGAATGCCACCTTCTGACACTTGGTCCTGAGCTGTATAAGTAATCAGGGTGGGCAAGGTATGGGGAGCAAGCCAGTAAGTAGTGTTCCTCTGTGGTCTCTACTTCAGTTCCTTGCCTCCAGGTTCCTGCCTTGAGTTCCTACTCCAATTTTCCTTTATGATGGACTACTCTCAGAAAGTGTAGGCCAAACTAACTGTTTTTCTTCAAATTGCTTCTAGTCATGGTGTTTTAACACAGAAATAGAAAGCGAACTATGATACAGAATGAAACTCAGGTTGTTGGGTTTGCACTCCTACCCACTGAGACAACCCCATGGCCCTTAAATGTTTAAGCTGACTCTGACATTGTCTAACAGGAATAAGAAGAATAGCAATACAGGAACCATATTGAGGCTTTGCTCTAAAACGGTAATACATATTCATTATACTCACAGTTTTTATGGGTCATAAATTCAAAAACAAGTAAACTGCAGAGATTCCTGCCTGAAGTGTTCCATGTAGCTGCCATCAAGATGTCAAACAAGGCTGCAGTCACCAGAATGAGACATAGCTGTATCTGCTTCCAAGACCTTATGTTCACAAGGTGGTAGTAGTACTTCACGGGAGGCCTCAGCTTCTTCCTACATGGCCCATTCAGATCTATGGGATGTGTTTATGATGGTGTGGCTATACATGGACCTTTCAAAAGGCTGTTTCAACATCCTCACAAATTGGTAAATGCCTTCTAGAATAAGAGAGGAACAGATGTTCCTATGATTAGGTCCCAAGAAACCGGGGACAAATGGCTAAATGAGGTGGCTTTTAACATATCAAAGTAGACGCTTGCCACCAGGCTCTTTCAGCATCATAAGTACCAGTTACAAAGTCCTGGCTCTGCTCAGCACTTCTCATCTGCCCCCTACCCTAAGGGTCTCCAGCCTTGGAGCTTTGCTTCCCCTCCCTCAGTTCTTCATTCCTGTATAACCCAGCCATTTGGGCATGTGCTCTCTTGGCCTCCCATGTGCTTTCTTGGTTCTCAGTTCTCCCCTGGCTGCCTCTCTTAACTGTCTCTCGCTCTTCCCCCATCTCTCTCCTGTCATGGCCTGGTTCATTCTGGACCCCTGAAGATGCCTCTGGCTGTTCTCTTCTATCGACAATAAAAACCTTAACCTCAGCCATGCCTTGGAACCATCATGTCCTGATTTTCATTCACACATCGCCTTTACAAAATGACAAAATGAGTCAGAAAGCTTGGCCTCTGTCCCCTTTCAGCTAAGGATTACACGAATTGGTATCTGACTAATAAAATCTAAAGGCTGAGGATGGAGCTCCTAACAACAAGGAACAGTAAAAGAAACAGTAAAATGGCAGCTTCAGATACAACCTGAACCGCCAGTAAACAACGATTATAACAACAAAACCAAATCACTGTTTTCCAGGCACAAACATTGAACATTTGGAGAATTAGCTATGTAGGTCACCCAGAGAATTGAAAGGAGTCCAACACAGGTGTAGACCACAAAAAAGCCTGGTGAAGTGACTGAAGGTGTATTTAAGTTACCAGTCACAGGGAAGAAAGTAAAAAGGATTGGGGAAGTTTGTTTTGAGATCCATAGTGGAACCTGCCAGTACACCCACGACAATATCAGATAGGGATTCTACAAAGAGGTATTGAAACTTTGGCAATCATACAAAGGTGTGTACTTTTCTCACAATTTCTGGACTATGTAGGGCCCTATTGGAAGTCAAAAAAAAAAGTGTGAGCAAATCAATACACGTATGTGACCACTGATTAATATCTACAATATTGTAGATTTCAGAACGCCCCTCTGTGTCTGATGGCATTACATTTTTAATATTGGTAACCAAGTTTAACTGTATGGTGGGTGCCTTGAGGGCCAGGCCCCCGCTTCAAGATTTCTGGTGGACACTACTATGACAGCATAATGCCTGCTCAAATGTCATTGGCTGAAGGCCTCAGCGCAAGCGGCACTCAGAACGCCAGCCACCAAGAGTTTTCAGATCAACTGAGGGACCGAGAGAGAGTAGGTGCCCGGGAGGTGACCAGCTTGGTCACTCTCCCTAGTGGGCAGGCTGTTCACTGATCAGGCCCAGATGGTGAGCGATCCCTGGTACCAACTGGGACATCTCAGATCAGCCTAGGATAAAAGAAGTGTAGGGTTATATATATCACTCTTTCCCAGCTTTTTAAACTTAAGTTCAAACTTAGAGGCCCGACTCAGGGCCTGTAATTCACCAGGGTTAGTGGCTGTTTTACAGTCACCATGGATCACCGGAGCCGTCCACGAGGCATGAGCCACAATCGAATCTCTGGATCTCAAATCCGAGCTCCCAGGGTCCCATTTCCATTCCATGTTGAGCAGGAAGCTAGGGAAGGAGAAGAATGGGAGCGAGAGCTACTTCGTCAGAGGCCTGTCAACTATGGACCTCCAGAAAGTGAAGAATTACAGGAAACTGTTATGAGTAAGCATATTCTCCCGGGGGCGGGGCATGGGGGCTTCTGGGAACTGAAATACCCTGGACATGTGCTTTAAGGACATGAGGACATGTCCTCACCTATGGCGCCACATTTGATGTTAAAACAGACATACCTGGGGCACACTTAAGTCATCAAACTGCCCGCTTGCCCTATAATTCCTACTGGAAGAGAAAGGCTAGTCAGGGGATACCACTTTTCAGATTAGATCCTTTTATCTCTGAGATTTCACCAAACTGAAAATGGCTATTTCTAGAGAGGAAGTCACAGGGTTTAGTAATAGATCACGCTGTAAGGAAAAGAATATTGAACTAATAGAGTCATAAAATATTTGTCAATTGTGCTTTGGGAAAGTATACTGTGAAAGGATTAATGGGTCAAACGTGTAGAGGAAGGGAGAGCCGACTTAATAATGACCGATAGTCAAAAGTTTTATGTTGAGGGTGGGATTAGGGAGCAGGAAAGATAACTTGGAAGTTAAGAGCACTGGCCGCTCTTCCAAAGGACAAGAATTTGATTTCCGGCACCCTTACGGCAACTCACAAATTGTCTGGAACTTCAATTCCAGGGGATCTTTTGATGTCTTCCCTTGGCCTTTATGAGCAGCAGGCACAGAAGCAGGGCACAGACACATAGAGACCAAAAGTCCATTTTAAATAGTCATTTTAAAAAGAGGATGGGCAGGGTCTAAACCAAAGTCATGGTTAGGAGCTCATGAAGGCAGCACTAGGGCCCAGGGAGCTGACAGGTGACGTCACAATTCAGTCTTTGACAAGCTAAAGTGGGACTGAGCCCCGAGGCGCTGGGGCAATCACTCAGTGGCTGCGGGACTGTTGTAGTGTATCATGGGTAGGGGAGCCAAAGCAGCAGAGGAAGAGAGCTGGATGGGTAAAGGGTAATTACACAGCTGCACTGTGCTAGGATGGGTCTCTAAGAACTTTTCAGGTCTTGACTGGAAAAGCAAATCTTTGAATCAAAATTAATTCACCTGAACTTCTTTCTGCCTGCTAGAGGAAAATAAATGTTTAGCTCTCAAGTTTTTCTGGGACTGAAAAGAGCTGGAAAGATGAGACGTGGCACTGTACAGGCAAATGATTCCGGGGGTTCGGGGTGGGGTGGGGGCACACATACATGTCTGTTCAGCAAATTTGTAGTGCCCATGGCCTGGAACTCCCCAGCCTCCTAAACCTCGAGTAATCAACAGGGCAAGTATAGTCAATCATTATATTTCAAAATAACTGTTTTGGATGTTTCCCCATAAAAAGATGAATGAGGTGGTGACTACATTCCGTGTTATTATTCATCAGACGGTACCCTGTAAGTGCATACAAGTATGATGTGTCGAAAACAAAAACAAAACGAAAATGTTTAAAAGTGACCTTAATTAGAAGTATAAATTGTGGTGGCACATGTCTTTAATCCCCAGCACTCAGGGAGGCAGACAGGTGGATCTCTGAGGCCATCCTGGTCAACAGAGTGAGTTTCAGGGCAGCCAGAGCTACACAGAGAAACCCTGTCTCAAAATAACAACGAAAAGTCTGTATTGCAAGTCCTTCACAGACACATAGGTTATTTTGAACTTGTGAGGGGGTGGTGTGAGGGGGTAGGGAAGCTCTGTTATAGAGGTGGACTTGGAAGTACACCTTCAAAGACACGGAAAGCCAGTGCTGTGGAGATCAGCCACCAACCACCCCGGGAAAACTGCTTTTGATAAGTTGGGAAAACACTCCAACTTGGCCCTCCTTATGACGCAAGCGCAGAAGCTCATTGGGGGGAGGGGCGGAGCCTGCGCCCACGTGGCGGGGGCAAGAGGGGCGGAGTGGGGCGGAGCAAGTCTCGCGAGGCCGCGCCCTTGTTCGCGCGGTCTCTAGCGCGCGGTTTTAGCCGGCTGAAGGCGGCGGGCGACTCCGTGCTTTAACTGAGGGACGTGTTTTCGCGCTCGCTCAGTCATGGAGGCGCGGTCCAAGCTGCTGGACGGGACCAAGCCGTCCCGTCGCTGGCCCCGAAAGCTGGTGTTGCTCCTGCCGCCACTGCTGCTGTTCCTGTTGCCGACTGAAGCTCTGCAAGGCTTGGAGAGTGATGATCGGTTCCGGACCCGCGAAAATGAGTGCCACTTCTATGCTGGTGGACAAGTGTACCCCGGAGAGGTGTCCCGGGTTTCGGTCGCAGATCACTCCCTGCATCTAAGCAAAGCCAAGAGTAGGTGGTGCCCTGCGGAGGTTGGGTGGATGAGGCAGAACTTGGGGACTGTTAGACCCTAATTGTGGATGCTACAAAAAGGGTGGGGCTGGAGTTGGGCCGCACCCCCCCCCCCAAGGCTGCCTGGGAGTTCTCAGTCCACCCCGAAGCTTTTGTAGGTGTGAGGATGGAGGTCGGTTCCGGGTGTGAAGAAAGAAATGGTTTCCTCTGATCAGATTTTGGGAGAGGTAGTGGTTACCCCAAAAGCCGCAGATGGGGGTGTTCCTAGTCCCTGGCTTACAGTCGTGGAGGATGTTGTGCAAACCAAAGGACTTCCTTAAATATCTGAAAGTGCCTGCAGCCATCCCGTCTCCTTTTTTCCAGGGAAGAAAGTACATTGATAAGTTGAATAATGATTCACAGAAAGTTTGGTTAAACAGAAAAGTGGTTAAACAAAATGGTCAGGAGGTCAAACTTTTTTTTTTTCTCAAAGCTTATAAAGATTTTTATTGAAAGTCATCTCCCCAAACTTTGTAGAGTTAATAGATACTGATGTTTCTTTAAAAAAAAAAAAAAAGACAAAAACAAAAAACCGAAGACTTTCTTATGGAGTATTTTGGAGTGAAACTGGGGAAGAGGTGTAAGAGGCACAGTTGGGTTGGTGGTAAATCTTTCGTACTGCCAATTGGGCTTTTCATTATTTGTCTTTCTGTCCAGTGTTTGAAGCTAGTGGCCACTCTGAAAAGACACGTCAGACTAAGAAGATAGTGAGAAAATTGAGGCCTGCTGCATCTGGATATTAAGATTGCCAAAAAAAAAAAAAAAAAAAAAAACAAAACAAACAAACAAAAAAAACTGATCAGGGCACACAGATACAGACCATATCTTATTTGCTTTCCCCTAACCCACTTTTCCTAGGGATTATTTGACATTCTGTGTGTGTTTGAATTTTGGTTATTGTAACACATTCTATGCTAGTATTGAGCGAAACAATAGTTAAACTCGACATTTTGGGCTCTGTTTTTTGGACATGGGGACTGGACAGATCTGACAAAAAGGCTTCAAAGTCTATGGTCCTCCTACTTGAGCTTGCAGAGTGCTGAGATTACAAATGTGTTCCAGCACGCCTGGCTACTTCCCAGTTATGAACCTCTAAAGATAATGGGATGTTGCTATCACATGCCATGAATGAAAAAGCTAACCACAAACAAGTTTCAAGTGACCTGATGCAAATTCAATAGTGCTGCTGTCTTGTGGTAGGGGGAAAGTCTCCTTTTTCAAAGCTCTCTAGTGAAACTATCCCATGATCTGGAATGACTTAGAGGAGCTGTAGTAAAATATCCAATAGATAGTGCACGGATAAGGTGTAAGAATTTGTGGGTGTGGGCAGAGACATTTTTCTCATTGTATTCAATTTAATGTGTGTTAATTACAGTAACCAGAAAAAAAAATTCTATATCAAAAGTATTCTCACTATTTCCTCCTATTACAGATACGGGCAGCAACTAACACTCTAGAAGTACTTGCCCATGGCATCACAGAGACTTTCGTACTGTATGATAGCTATTGACTTAGAAGAGCACCCCCACATCTTGCACCTTGAAGGTGTTGAGAACAAATACATGCTATTACTCTATCACTAACTTTTAAAATGTTTATACTTACATTTCAGGGTAATTGGTTTCCTTTGTAATTCTTTGTATCTTATTTATTCTCTAACAATAAGGTATTGTTCTAAGTTCTCAGAAGTCTGTAAGCTTCCAGACTGCCAATGAAGTTCAAAGATTTAAAAGCCCCAATTTTTAGTGTTTTTCTCAAGCTGTCCTTGACCATTCCAACAACTTTCTCAGTGTTATAGACCGTTGTTTTTCTTTCTTAGTCTCCAAGCCGGCACCTTATTGGGAAGGAACAGCTGTGATAAACGGAGAATTCAAGGAGCTCAAACTGACTGACTATCGTGGGAAATACCTGGTTTTCTTCTTCTACCCACTGGATTTGTAAGTAATACACACAAGTAGCCACTAATAAAGTGACAGTCTTTGTCATTTGTTATTCAAGAGCAACAAACGAGTTTTTTCAGCTGATGGTTCTTAATAAGGCAAGCTGAGAGAAGGAAGATATTATCTGCTACATATTTGAGTCGCAAAGACAAGAAGAAAAACTGGTAATATTTTAGCAAGTAGTTAATTTAAGAGTTAATACATAATTGTATTTACTGCAAAGGCTTTGCTATTTTTATTTGCTATGTTTTCCTGAGATTTGAACATTTTAATATTAATAAATATTTAATATATGTAATACTTTTTGATTGTGGGGTTCAGTTCTGAGAGCATTATTTGGACGACTGACCATAAAATCAACTCACAATGTATTACTTTAGAGTTTTATTCACATTAAGGACTTTATTTTGAAAAACATAATTCTGACAAGAATGAAATTCTTGACAAGAGTAAAAAGAAACTCCCCCCTTCAAAAGAATGTTATGTCAGCCTTTTATATTCTTTTCTATTTGAATTTTTAGGGGGTTATATAAAGTAACTAAAGATCCCTCTACTTTTGACACTGTATCCAGTAAGATGAATCTAGAACTATGTAGGTGAAAATTAAACTCATTCTGTACACTGTAAGCCAAGAGTTAACATTTTCCCTGTAGGACAAAGAACAGTAAGTAATTTTAAGCTTGTTATCTTTGTGCAGCTGTCCATCTTCTCCATTCTGTGCTTGGAGCTATAGATAAAATATACATGCATGATTGTTGCTTTGCAGCAGAGAAATTTTACCAAATAAGGACAGGCTTTGGCCAGTAGAACAAAGTTTGCCAACCCTCTTTTACTAAGCCAAGTGGAAAGAATTCTAATAAAAATTAGGACATTAAAGCCAAAACAAGTTATCTTTTGAACCAGCTTACACTATGGCTCCATTAACTAAAAGAATAAATTAAATTCTAATGGAACCCAGAAGTAGAAATTTTGATATAGTAAGAAAGAGGACAGAATCTGATCATTATCCCTCTCGAAAATACTGAAGTATGTAACATAGTCCAGGCTACCAAAGACAGTACTATTTGTTTTTGCATTACAGGGCTGTGCTTGAACAACTGAGGTTTTTGTTCTTTTGTTTTTTGGTTTTGTTTTTTGTTTTGTTTTTTGGTTTTGTTTTTTTTGTTTTTTTTTTTTGTTTTTTTGTTTTTTGTTTTGTTTTGTTTTGTTTTTCGAGACAGGGTTTCTCTGTGTAGCTCTGGCTGTCCTGGAACTCACTCTGTAGACCAGGCTGGCCTCAAACTCAGAAATCCTCCTGCCTCTGCCTCCCAAGTGCTGGGATTAAAGGCATGCGCCACCACCGCCCAGCAACTGAGTTATTTTTAAATCCATTATTGGACTCAAGTAAGAACTTGTCCTTTAAAATTGTGTTTTCACAACCTATAACCCATAAATTAAGAATCACATATTTCATGTCACCCAGTTCACATTGATACATACACAGGGTAACATTCAGTCTATGTGCACAAGTACAGCCATGCTTGATGTTAAAATACTGAAAACCTTCCATATAAAGTGGTAAATAACCACTTTTCCCACATAACTTTCCAATTTGGCTTTCCCAAGTGGCCCATTTATGAAAAATTTGAGATGTATACCTAACTTCAAGTTAAGATTGAATAACACTACTGAACACAAATGTGTACACACATATGCACACACATGCACATATGCACACAACTGTCTAATAAGTAACTCTACCCTGTATATGATGTATTATCAAGGTTTATATTTTAATACTAGTTGCAGCTCACTAAATTAGTTTAACTGTGGTTTGAAAAAAATCCTAACCAGGAGGGCTGGAGAGATGGCACTCCACTTTCAGGTGACTTCATACTCTCTCTGGCTTCCACAGGCACTAAGCACATACATGTTACACAGACATGCATGCACACAAAAAGCTCAAACATAAAATAATAATAAACCTTCAAAAACTACTGCCCAGAGTAATATCCTCTCAACCTGCCATTCTGATGAAATTTTTTATTATTCTGGGCAGTATTTTATGTTAGACTGGAACACAACATGGAAGAGGACAGTGAATCAGGAGGTACAACTAAAGAATATTGCCTTGTCTGTAAAATACATATAGAGGCTAGCCCATAGGAATAAGAAAAACAAGTAGCAAGATGATATAGACATTATTTAGATCCCTTGAAACCTATAAAACACTCAACTACTGAATATTAAAAGCTCATGAAATGGGGGGTGCTGCAAGGAAGAAGGAAACATTGGCCACTCACTGATCAGTAGAATTACAAGAAGAATCTCTGTTGAAGTGAAATAGAGAACTCAGCTTTCTTTTGAATATTTAATTAGTCTTAGAATTTCACATGGAGAAAACTCATCTATCAGTTGTTAAGGTTTGTTTTTGTATGCTCAGAGTGTCTGTAATCAAAAACTCGTTTGAAAGTTTGTTCGGGTGTATGCTTATTTTGAGAATACTGACTTGTTTTCTTTTTCTAACATTTTAGCACCTTTGTGTGTCCAACTGAAATCATCGCTTTTGGGGATCGAATTGAAGAATTCAAATCTATAAATACTGAAGTCGTAGCATGCTCTGTTGATTCTCAGTTTACTCACTTGGCCTGGTCAGTGTTTTGCCTTAAAATTGGGATAAAATGAATAGATTTGCTTCTTAACCGTGTTTTAGATAGCTCCTAACATGGTAATATTATAGTAATTATATATTGGGTATCCTTAATGTGAAGAAAAAGTAAAACATTCTATTTTCTATTATGTAGTCATCAGTGTGTTAGCTCAAATTCATTAGCTTTTATAGTTTTCAAAACAGTAATTAAAAAGAATAATTTTAGACTAGTATGGCTCAAACAGATGGATCTCTGAGATCAAGACTAGTTTAGGCTACAAACTGAGATCCTGTCTCAAAACACAAAACCAAAAAATTAGTTCTAGTAAAAATATATTGTCATGAAAAGATATTTCCTTTAACAAGCTGCAAAGAAAGTGCAAGTTAAAATGAGAAGTCATGCCATTTCTCCATGTCTAGCTGGCCAAAACTGAAAAAACTCAGCATTGCTTGAGATGTAAAGGAATGACACTCATGTTTCAGCAGTTCTGGAGAACAGCTTGGCAACATGTCTCAAAATCCGAAACGTGTATGATGGTATATGAGTTTTCAATAATGTTAGCAGTTTTGTGCTGAAAATTTTTCACATAGTGAAGATCATTGAGAATTCTTTTGATTTTAAAATGCAGTGTTCAGTTCATTAAACTTATAAATGTAAAACACAGGTGTTTTTGATAAGCACATTAAAAATTTTAAGTATATTTAACAAAGTCCAGTTGGTTGGGGACCTACAATTATAAGTAACAAATATGTCCTGATTACTGTTACATGAATATTAAATCTACATGCTCATTTGTTTTACCATTTTTGTAATGATTATAATTCCTTCTGGGATTAAAACGAATGTCAATTAAGAAATAATACCATCCCAAATAATTTAGGTGTGCTCTTCTTGGAGAATCTGGAGCTATATAATCAACTAGATAGGTTCTATACTAGTACTATCCAAGGTTTCTACTTAAATGCCAGAACTGGGGCTGCAAACTGCCAGAGCAGTATTTCCAGTTGTGCTTAGTTTTTGCTGCTATGTTAGCATCCTTCCATGGGGTAACAGACCATAAGTGTTGTCATTTCAGGTTACAGATACTTAAATCTGAGGACTAATGGATCCAAGATAATGACTAAGTTCCCTCACTGCTTCAAATGGAGTTTATTTTTTGGCCTTGCAGAGCAACAGTGCAAGGTCTCCTCATTGCACCTAGCTGTCTTCCATGGTCCCGTGATCCATTCTAAGACTTAAGACTTATGCTTTTATTATAATGAAATCCAGTATTATGTAGAATTTATGTATGTCTAAAAACAAAAAAAGAAAAAACCCACAATCTGTCTGGGCATGATGGTCCATGTTTTCCAACCCAGTACTGGGAAAGCAGAGGTGAATAGATCTCTGGGATGAAGGTTAGTTTGTTATACCTTATTTACACACCCTTTAATCCATCAATTCTTCTAGAAGTTAACAAAGATGTATGCAAAAATAAGAATATAGGATACTTCCAGCAGTATTCATAAAAGAAAAATGCAATCGGTTTTATGTCTGTCAGTAGAGATCAGTAAAATATGGTATTTCATTTTACTCAGTGAGGGGAAAAGCACAAAAATAGAAAGTACAGTAGCCTGTTTATGTTTTAAGGGGGGAGGGTATTATATAGTTGTATTTTTTGTGTAGGAAGAGTTGACTTTTAATATATGCCATTTACTTATCACTGAGAGGTGATGTGTTCTGTCTATTACAGGATTAATACCCCTCGAAGACAAGGAGGACTGGGGCCAATCAAGATTCCGCTTCTTTCAGACTTGAACCATCAGATCTCAAAGGACTACGGTGTATACCTTGAGGATTCAGGACATACTCTTAGGTACCCTCCAGTAGTTAACATTTTGAAAAATTCAAGTACATTTGTAGACCTCCTAGAAGCAGGTGTGCTTAGGAGTTAGAAGATAGATATTTTGATCATGTATATTATTTTGTTCTACTTGCAGGAATGTTGTAGATTGCCTTTAAATTGTCAATGCCCTATTTAAACTAAACCAGTGTTGTATACTGTTAGAGCTAGAGGCCTTTGACAACCTCTCTATTTATAGATAAAAGAAACAGATGTGTGAGTTTCTATAAATTTAGTCACAGTTATAGATCAGTTAATAGTGAAGACCAGACTGTATCTGGGTCTCCTAACTCCTTAGCACTTTTACCTTTTTTCCCAACTGGCTCCAGTAATGTTTTTCTAATGCATACTTAGTACTCCACAAACTAATACCTTTGGAGAGACCCAGCAGCTTTTTTGTTTCTTTGTTTTAAAACAGTATGTCCCTGTCAGGCCTCAAACTCAAGGATCTGCCTATCTCTGTCTCCCAACCACTCCCGGCGTTATCCAGCAGCTTTCACTAGATTACATGAGCGAATGTGTACAAAATAGAATTCTTTGATTAAAATGGGCAATTTCAATCTTAAGAAGTTGTTAAACATTGACCAAGTAATATTGCCTAATAATGAATTTGCCATTTTATTTTTATTAATAGCTTTTCTTTTTTTTTTTTTTTTTTTTTTTTTTTTTTTTTTTTTTTTTTTTTTTTTTTTTTTTTTTTTTTTTTGAGATAAGGTGTCTCAGCCCAGGCTGGCCTTGAAGCTAAACTACATAGTTAAAGATGACGACCTTGAATACCTAATTGTCCTGCCTCTGCTCCCCAAATGTTGATATTATTTAAAATCAGATTCAAAGTTACTTTTTCCCCTTCAGAGAGAAGGACTGTTTATTGGTTTCTGAGGCAGTGTCTTACAGTGTAGCCTTGGCTAGCCTGGAACTTGCTGACTTCTAACTCAAAAACATCTATTTGCCTTTGTTTCCCTGGAGCTGGGATTAAAGACATGGGCCACCAGATAGATTTGCGGTTTTTTTTTTTATGTTTCCTAAATATACATCAATTATTATAATTCAATATAATATTTTCATACATGTATATAATGAATGTCTTGATCATATTAAATTCCCCATTATTATATACTCTTGTCCCACTCCTACTGACCCTCTCCTAATTAGTCCTACTTTTGTGTCTTTGTGTGTGTGTGTGTGTGTGTGTGTGTGTGTGTGTATGTATATGTCCTAGTGAATTTAAGTAGGGTGGTTAATAGAACCATGGAATTTTTACAGTAATTTTACATGGAATTTTTTGGTTCAAAAAATGTATTCCATTCCCCCAAGGAACAATTAACTGCCTGTAGATACACAAAGAGGGCTTAAACCCTTCCATTGCCTTCTTATAAATCCTGAAGCATGGAAGGAACCCCTCCTCCCCAAACAATTTTTTAAAATTAGATGTATCTAGGCATGTCTATGTGTAGGGATATGCACATGTGAGTGGCAGTGCCTTCATAGAGAGCCATCAGATGCTCAGAGGTGGAGTTACCAGCAGTTATGCTGCCTGAAATGGGTGCTGGAAAAGACTTGGGTCTTCTGGAAGAGCAGTGCATGCTCTTAACTGCTGAGCTCTCTCTCCAGTTCCCCAAAAGAAAATTTTCCAACTAACATTTAACTGTGACAATTGAAAAGTCTACGGTAGATGGGGAATAGGAGTGTATGTGGCAATAGAGTAGGTCATGGTATACTGCTGAGTCTATATAACAGAATGCTACATTAACTGAGAAGAAATGGGATCACCTTTACCATCACTGTGCTTCACAGAGGCCTCTTTATTATCGATGACAAAGGAGTCCTAAGGCAGATTACTCTCAATGACCTTCCTGTGGGCAGATCAGTGGACGAGACACTGCGTTTGGTTCAAGCCTTCCAGTACACTGACAAGCATGGAGAAGGTACCTTATTTTATTTGAAAATATTGTACATATTTATAATGAATTTTGCTCTTTTTACCCCTCATGACCCTCTCCTACCTGCTTCTTCTACCAAATTCTTCTCCTTCCTTCCTACCAAGATCTCTTCTACTTTTGTGTTTCTATTGGTGACCCATTGAGCTTAAGGGTTGCTTGTATGAGGTGACTAAAAGTGGGATTATTTACTAGACCATGGATAACTTTTCAGTAGCTATACCACTGAAGAAAATAGTGCTTTCTTTCTCATTAAATGCTTCAACGAGAGGTGGGATCTATACATTCGTCCCTTATCCAAGATAGGATGTTGATAGGCCCAGCCTTGTGCAGGTAACAACACCTGCTATGATCATGAGTACAACTGTTGAGTTGTGCCCAGAAGATATAATTCCCTAATAATCCTCCTCACTCTCTGGAGGGAATGCTGTTTCTGTCTTCCAAGGTACAGATGTCTTCTTTAGGGACAAGTACTTAACAGTCACTTATTCTCAGCATTTTGTCCAGTTATGAATCTATGCATTAACTGCCACCTATTGCAAAGTAAATTTTCAGATGCAGGCTGAAAGCAGCACTGTCTAAATGTGTAAACATGAAACACTGTTAGGAGGCAGTTTGACGTCATATCCATGGAGCAAACCAATAGTGATAGGATCAATCCCTCATAAGGTCTGTGACCTCCTACCCATCCTTTTTGCTTTTTAATCTTTATTTGTGTGTGCGTCAGACAGGGAATAATTTTTTTTTCTTTATTTGACACAAAAATATCTTATTAAACTCTAAATCATAACCTTTCCTTTATTCCCCCTCCTCTAAATCTCACATTAACATCTTAATATCACATTGAGTTGCAGTCTTGAAATTTTCAGTACTTTAACAGTTCAAGCTATCTTTTTCAATCTCAGGTTTTTTTTTTAGTGAAATGAAAAATAAACTTGATTAATATTTATTGTAGATTCTACCTCTAGAATTCTCAGAGGAGAAATTTTATCTGAGTACTTTTTACTCCTTTAAGTAAGTCAGCCTTCTAAAAATACTCTTGGATTTCTTTTTTAACACAAACTAGAGCCTTGAGAACTAACGCAAGAACAATCTATCTCAGAAGAAAAATGGAAAATACATTCAACCCACCCAATCCAAAAATCAGTGCTGTTTTTAAAAAGTTCAGAAAAATACAGAATCAAAATAAAATTAAACAGTAAGCAATCGTGCTATCTTTGTAAATATATTTCTCATTTGTCTGCTTAATAATTTTGTTTCAACTGATGCAAATTATATATGATTATAAAACTAGACAATATAGAAGTCCTTGTTAACAAAATAAATATGCACCATCCATACTAATCCTTGATGCAGAAATGTTTCTCTCATGAGCTCTTTATATTTTATTAAAAGACACAATATTATCCTACAAAATACTGCACTTATTAGCAAGAGCATACCTGATATTTTAACTTATTCTTAGAGATAAGCCTGAGCTTCTCACAGATTGAATTTGCACACACTCTGGGAGCCAGCACCTTTTAACCTGCTGATACCAGTTACTCAAAACAGCACTTCTGTGAGTACTTGCTACCCATTGCTGGCAAGCCCTTAAAATTCCTTGTAGAACTTATCAACAGTCTACAAGACACAGTTGGCTTAACAGCTAAAGACATAAAGTCATTATAATTAATTTTTGTGGCCATTGGCAATTTAATTTTTTTAATCTTATCAAGTATAATATATGTTGCACTGAGACAAATTTTTATAAAAATGTAATTTTAATATGAGAGTAGGTTATATTTCTGTTTTGTAGTACATGAAGAAATCAGTTTTTTAACTTTTTATTGATTCTTTGTGAATTTCATATTATTACTCTAATCCCTCTTATCTCCCTGTCCCTTCATATCTGCTCTCTCCCTTGCAACTCCCCCCTCAAAAAAACACAAAGCAAACAAATAAAAATC
Organism: Arvicanthis niloticus; assembly: GCF_011762505.2. NCBI lineage: Eukaryota > Metazoa > Chordata > Mammalia > Rodentia > Muridae > Arvicanthis > Arvicanthis niloticus. The sequence goes on from NC_047679.1 coordinate 33,290,517, forward strand.
TGGTTGTCGAAGCTATAGTATGTCACAGTGTACCCCATTGTTTTGTCCACACATTTTTACTTGCAAATGTTCATTGCACCGAGTCATTGGTCTGGTTCGAGGCCTCTGGCTTCTGCTACACCATCAACACTGGATCCTCACAGGGACTCCTCTCAGAAATCCTGTTGTTGCCCTGTGTCATGGACATCCTGCAACTTTGGAGCTACAGGACCAGCCCCTGTTCATACATGGGGTAGATGTTGGAGTGAACCAACTCAGACCTGGATCTGGGTGTGGGTGGTAGTGTAATTTAGTTTCTTATTCTAAATGCAATTTGAATGCTTCCAACATAATCTGATTATGGTTTTCAATTTAGTAGATTTCTTATAGTAAGAAAAATTGCTAATTTAATTTTTTAAACAAAATATCAGTCTGTTGATAAACAGGATACCTTGGCAGTACCACAGAATATAGCAGGATATAAGCCAAAATAATCTTACTGGTCATATATTTAGAGGAATTTTTCCCTCACATAGACTTTTTAGTGCACCAGATTCCCATATCTTCCAATTTTATTATAAATATTCATTTTTATATTATAACTGTAAGTATAATTGATAAAAATTAAAATAATCTGCCTTCTAATAGACTCTATAAATAAAATTCTTTAGTGTTAGCAGATAAGCTAACAGAAGCCAAGTGCTTAATAGTCTGGATATGTTTAATGTGTCTTTTCTTTCTATGGAAAGAGGTTTGGGAATTACTAAAGAAAATTAAACAGTTTTTAAAATTCTTTTTTCTTCTTTTTGTTTCTTTTAGTCTGCCCTGCTGGCTGGAAGCCTGGTAGTGAAACCGTAAGTCATATTAATATTAATATTTGTTTTAAAGGCATGGCCAGAGCTAAAAATGAATTCCAGCTTTAATGTAATCTTTCTTTATAATCAGACTGTCCTAATTTCCAAAGTGAAGTAATTATTGCAAAGCAGAAATCATACTGAAGTCATTTTCTGGGCTATTGCGAGAGTAGCTTAAATCAGGGGAGTCAGAATTAAGATAATATTATAAATTTTAAAGCTGACAATCCAGAGAAATAAACTGTTAAAAAAAGGAGAGACCAAGAAAGCAAAGTAGAGTTATGGAAGAGTAAACTTAGAGGGTGTGTATGGAATTTCCTCCCATAATGTGAGCCAAGAAAGCAAAACCTCTCTGTGCATAATAAAAGACTTCTGAGAAAATCTGGTTTTATTAAATACTGAAGCTAAAGAAAAAGATTCATTCATACATTTCCTTACTTAGGGATACTGTTATGGTTTATAAGCAATCCTCAGCAGCCTTTCGCTAGAATAAAATTGGAAGATTGCTTAAAACTTTCTTTTGCTTTTTTTCTGTTTGTTTTTCTTTTTTTTTTAACTTTTGTTTTGTTTTTAAATGTATTTTTTATTGTATATTCTACTTATTTATACTTCAGATGTTATCTCCTTTCCCCATTTCCCCCCACCCCTAGGAACTCCCTATCCTGTCTCCTCTCCTGCTGCTTCTATGAGGGTGTGCCCCCACCAATCCACCCACTCCTCCCCACCACACCCTCGAATTCCCCCACACTGGGGCATCCCTTATTCAGAAGGACCTCCTCTCCCACCTATGCCCGAGAGGCCATCCTCCCTTACATATATAGCTGGAGCCATGGGTCCCTCCCTATGTGCTCCCAGGCTGGTGGTTTAGACCCTGTGAGCTCTGGTTGGTTGGTATTGTTGTTCTTCTCATGGGGCCACCAACCCTTTCAGCTCCTTCAGTCTTCTCTCTAACTCCTCCATTGGGAACCCCATGGTTAGCTGTGAGCATCTGCCTCTGAATATGTCAGACTCTGGCAGACCTCTAAGGAGACAGCTATATCAGGATCCTGTCAGCATGCACTTCCTGGCATCCACTACAGTGTCTGCATCTGTTGACTGCACATGCAATAGATCACAAGGAAGGGCAGTGTCCAGATGACCCCTCCTCCAGTCTCTGCTCCCCACTTTGTCTCTATATTTGCTCCCTTGAGTGTTTTGTTACTCCTTCTAAGTAGGACTGAAGCACCCACACTTTGGTCTTCCTTCTTGAGTTTCATGTGGTCTGTGAGTTGTATCTTGGGTATTGTGAGATTTTGGGCTAATATCCATTTATCAATAAGTGCATGCCATATGTGTTCTTTTGTGATTGGGTTACCTCACTCAGGATGATACTTTCTAGTTCCATCCATTTGCCTAAGAATTTCATGAATTCATTGTTTTTAATAGCTGAGTAGTTCTCCATTTTGTAAATGTACCACATTTTCTGTACCCATTCTTCTGTTGAAGGACATCTGGGTTCTTTCCAGCTTCTAGCTATTATAAATAAGGCTGCTATGAACATAGTGGTGCATGTGTCCTTGTTATGTGTTAGAGCATCTTCTGGGTATATGCCCAGGAGTGGTATAACTGGGTCCTCATGTAATACTATGTCCAGTTTTCTGAGAAACTGCCAGACTGATGTCCAGAGTGGTTGTACCAGCTTGCAACCCCACCAACAATGGAGGAGTGTGCCTCCTCCACATCCTCGCCAGCATCTGCTATCACCTGAGTTTTTGATCTTAGCCATTCTGACTGATGTGAGGTGGAATCTCAGGGTTGTTTTGATTTGCATTTCCCTGATGACTAAGGATGTTGAACATTTCTTTAGGTGCTTTTCTCTCATTCGAGTTTCCTCAGTTGAGAATTCTTTGTTTAGCTCTGTATTCCAATTTTAATAGGGTTATTTGATTGTCTGGAGTATAATTTCTTGAGTTCTTTGTATATATTGAATATTAGCCTCTATTAGATCTGGGATTGGTAAAGATCTTTTCCCAATCTGTTGGTTGCCATTTTGTCCTATTGTCAGTGTCTTTTGCCTTACAGAAGCTTTGCAATTTTATGAGGTCCCATTTGTCAATTCTTGATCTTAGGGCATAAGCTTTTTCAACAAATGGTGCTGGTTCAACTGTAGGTCAGCATGTAGAAGAATGCAAATCAATCCATTCTCATCACCTTGTACAAAGCTCAAGTCCAAGTAGATCAAGAACCTCCACATAAAACAAGATACATTGAAACTGATTGAAGAGAAGGTGGGGAAGACCCTGGAATAGCTAGGCACAGGGGAAAAGTTCCTGAACAGGACAATGGCTTATGCTTGAAACTTTCTTAAACAACTTCTAAAACTTCAGATTTTTATCTTTTGAAAATTAAACAGTAGTTGGGAAAAATATTGGATGGAAGGAAGAAATTATCTTAAAATAAAAATATCATTAGCCAAAGACGGGCAGGGGTGGTAGTTAACTCTTCTCCTTCAGATGTCCCCTTTTTCTTCTTCAGAACATGGATCCTGCCTTTGGGCTTTGCCTTTGCTGTTCTTTCTTTAAAAAACATTATGCATGTCTCCATGTGTGTTTGGAGGACAGAGGACAACTTACAGAGTCTGCTCTTCTTTTACCTTTATGTGGGTTCCAGGGATCATCAGACTTGTGTGGCAAGGGCTTTTACTCGCTGAGCCATCTTGCCAGCTCCTTTGACGCTCTTTCTTTATTGGTCTCTTTGACTGGCTGGCTCTTCCTTTTCACTCATTTCAGCTCAGATGTAATGTGGGACGTATTCCCATAGTACTTTATACCAGCTCCATTCACTATCCCATCAACCTGGGTTTGTTGTTTTGTTTTGTTATGGATTTTAGGTTTTTGTTTTTTGTTTTTTTTGGGGGGGGGTTGTTTTTTGGTTTTTTTCATTCACTAAATTTTTGTTATTTATCTGTGTTGTCATTTCCACTTTTTCAGCTGGGGATTATAAAATATTGCACTGTGAGACAGGCTTAGTGATATAAACCTATAATACCAGTTATCTAGGAGGCTGAGGAAGAAAGATCAAAAGTTCATGGCCTGCCTAAGCTATACATGAGTTCAAAACTAGGAGAGAAAAGAGAGCAAGGTCCTAATTCAAAAATGAAAAGCCTCAAGCAGAGCTTTAGATACAGCTCAGTGCTAATGCTCTTGTTTAACAGTTGAAGGACCCAGGGCTCAACCCCCAGTACTAAAAATACCTCTGAAAATTCATTTGATAAATCCTTAGTGAACATACTGCCCCCTTCTCAGGTTATTATTATAACATCATCAAATCAGCAAATAAATTTTAAAATACGTCTGTGACAGTGCTTTCAGTGTGTTTACTTAGATTAGGTTCAGATATGCCATGAAAGCTTGGTAGTCAAGAGAAATTTTATAGGTAAATTTTGGGTTGCCTGAGTACAGATGATGTTAATTCATTGAGAAATATATTTGCTTTTTGGAATAGCTGAGATTAGTAGATAAGGCAGATGTAGTTTTTCCTAAACAGTACACAATCGATTTGGTATACAAAAATCAGTGGTTACATCATTAGTCAAGAAGGAAGCAATTAATGCCACGCTATTCATAATGGACCTTGGCTTTTGTAAATGAATAATTTGCTTTTTGTTTTAACAGATAATACCAGATCCAGCTGGAAAACTGAAGTATTTCGACAAGCTGAACTGAAAAGTACTTCAGTTATGCTGTTTGAACCTTCTCAATAAAGGTCATTGTGTCATTGACATATTTATTTGCCATATGGTTTCTTGGATATGATCAAAATCTGTATAACAGTACAAAAATATTTACTGATTAAGGTAGGCATTAAACATAGCAAAGCATTCTTTTACTAAAGTAAGAAATAACAAATTAAGTCAAACTCAGAATCAATATAGCTGCCATTTATGAAGTACATACCACGTGACAGGCATTGCACTAAGGAGACCAGACCCATTTTCACTTTATATTACAACTGTTTGTTGTAAGATGAGGAAAATTCTGGTAAATTACTGAATGTTAACATATCTAGCTAGCATTGGCAGCGTCAGACTTTGAACCCAGATAACCAAACTCTGATGTGTGAGCTCTTATCAATCTACTTTGGCTTATACTTCTGCAAATCTTTGAGCAGAGTGAGTTGTGAATACTTTCCACAGCATCAGATATAGATAGCTGACCCCCATAATTTAAGCCTTCTGATCTGTAATACAAAGCTTTCTGAAGCTCCACCCTTTCTCTAAACTCACACTTTCAATTTAGAGAAAATTAAAAGTAGTAGGACATGTGCTTGTATTTAAGAAATATATATATATATATATATATATATATATATATATATATACACACACACATACACACATAGCTAAGCCACATATAAACTGCTACTTCAGCACTCAAATATAGCAGCCACTTTATGGTAATTCTGTGTGTTCTATATCAGTAAGAGGCCTGGTATCCAAAAGAATCAGTCTCTTCCTCTCTTTCATGCTCATGACCTCACTATTGAAATCCCTTTTCCCTGGAAAGGCCATCATGATAAGTGGTGGGCTTATTGCTGGCTACCAGGCAGGTGATTAATGATAGGCATTTAGAAATGGGCATGGGGATCTAGTAAAAATTTTAGAAAACAGCCTTTCAGTGAATTAAAGACTTCGTATTTTGTAAAATAGGTTTGTGAGAACCTTAACATACCTCTTACAATTAGACTCCTAAGACTTCCTTTCTTACAGAAAAAGTACAGTTTTTTTTTTCTTTGTGGAATAAGCTTCTATCTTTTGTTTGTTTACTGAATCATGGTCTGTGTCACCATAGCTGGTCTCGAACTTGTCTTACTGCCCCAGGTGCTATGATTGCCTGTCTTCTTCCTAAATAGTTCTTATAATGTTTTGTCAGATTCTTGTGCATTTTTAGGTACTAAGTATAACATTTTCTTTTGATCCACTCAAAAATCCAGTCATTAATGTGTCAACATTTAGCAACTTTCAATCATCTAAGCACCTGGCAGAAATAATGAGCAAATGACAAATTTCTGCCTTGAAAGAATCTAGTATTTGATTACTGAAGCAGTGTTGATAGTGTGATGATTTCTGGGTAACTACAAATAAGTAACACATTTATGCTCTTGACTTTTCATAGTAACTAATACAATCTATGAATTAAATACTAAACCCATTCTTGTCTATTCTAAACTTACCAGTGAAAGTCCACAGGTCCAAATGACACCCTAAACAAAAAACTGGGAGAATTATTTGAAAGGTGGCCATTGCTACACTGGAAAGAACAGGCCCTGACCACTGCCCAAAGACCTGTTTCCAGAAGATGCTAACCCCCCTGCCATCATCTAGAGATCTGCTTAGCCTAGGAAGGTGGGGGGGTTCACCCTCAGTGGACTTGGCACTGTCTGGAGACACTTTTTTTTGCTAAAAGTCCTTGGTTGGCTTCCTAAATAGTTTTAGGATCACCTTGTCAAAGAGTACTGTTACCATAGCAGGGAAAGACCCGTTAACAGAATGATTAAGAGAATGATTTTACTGGCTAGCAAAAGATGCAACTTAAGTGCAAGATGAGGCATATGGGAGGGTTTATTGGAAAGAGGAAACGATGTAATTATACTTTCAAAATTAAAAAAAATAAAATGTATTCATAAAAAGAATGGAACCTCATGGTTGCAGAAAGTTCTGGGGCTAGGGATTGTGGAAGAAAAAGTACATTATCTCAATAAAGGGCTAATTATTCCTCTCATCTCAGTATCATGTGAACCTGGCTTTCTAAGGGGTATTCCCTTGGCCGGGTAACTGACCAGCTCAACTGTCTTTAAAAAGAATTTTTTTTTTAATTTTTGAGAGCATATGTGTTTGGGTCTGTGTGTGTGTGTGTGTGTGTGTGTGTACACATGAGTACAGGTGACTCAGGCCAAATGCATTTTATACCCTGCAGCTACAGTTATAGGTTGAGCCATTGACTGGGAGCTGAACTCTGGTCCTCTGGAAGAACAAACAGTTAAGTGTTCCTAACTCCTGAACTCCAGCCCCTTCTATTAACTTACTAAGAGGACACAATAGACAACTCTACCTGGAGATAGGTTCCATTTTTTTCTCTAAAGCTCTTCCCTGCCATGTCACTACCGGTCTACTATGTGGCAGGCATGGTTTTTGTCCTTTTGCTATCTTGCTCCTTTGGATAGTTACTGAGATTTACAGCTTTTCTGCCCAGAGATTGTTCTTTTAAATCCTCACAAATTGTTCTTGAATTTAAAGATATACGTGGAAGAGCTGGGGACAGAAGGCTCAGGGATAGAGCATATATCTAGACTGCATGAAGCCCTGAGTCCAATCCCTAGCACCCAGAAATAAGTGCTATTATCATCAACTGGGTAGAAGCCAGGAACGTTGCTAAATAGCTTGTCAACTATGTAACAATTCCACAAGCGAATGAAATGGCCTACCGCTTCAAGAAGATTTATAAGCAGTTATTAGGTGCTTTGGGGAAGTAACTCACAAGGCCTTCCCCTTTATTAATATTGATAGGTAGTTAATGATTGCTGTCGGATAAAAGGAATTCTTGTCAGTGATATAGCCATTGCTAAGGTACATGTAGACTTATGACAATTCACCGGTGTTGCTTTAAACAATGATAATGACAGGTGGAAGAGGGCCAAAATGTGTTTGGGGATGAATATGATTATATCATACTGTAGACATGTATGAAAATGTCATGAGACATTATTGTATATAATTTATATATCCTAAGAGAAAAGAATTAGGACCCAGGCTAGAGAAATGGTCTACTTGCTGTTCTTTTGAAAAATGAGGATTCAGTTTTCAGCATCCACATGGTGTGTCACAACAATAAATGCAATTCCAGGTGATCTGACTCCAACTTCTGGCATCCAAGGGCATATGGTATACATAAATACATGCAGGCAAAGCACTCAAATACTTTAGACCTGAGATATTAGGACCTGAGATATCAATAGTGACAAGGTTGAGAATCCCTGTTCTTCAGTTAGCTGCCAGTGCATCAAGGAAAATAGAAAGTTATTGTTTAATAGTTATCTGTGTAGTTATATAGTTATCTGTCAAACCATGCCATGGGAGGAGCTCATCCCAAATCATCACTCAATAGGCAGCTTGAACCTTCCATTGAATATATTAGGCACTTCTTTGTGGTGTAGTAGTATGTCACATTTCTAGTCTTCTGTTGAATATATATTATTCAGTTAAGTATTGCCAGCATTCTGAGCTTCCCTATTGGAACAAGAATTCCGGGGAGGGGTGGTGGTGAAGGAAACTATTTCTGCAAAGATGACTGATTACAACTTGAACAATGTGGAAAAGTTGGAATGTTGTAGTTTCAGAACCGAATTAGTTTACCTTGGGCTATCTTTACTCTTATTAAATAAGCACTTCTTGCCACCCACCCACCTGAACCCCCACTTATGCTAACATCCTGTGACTAGGATTTTAAAGTCCTTTGGAGATGTATTAACAAAACCCTAGCTTCTCACCAATAGAAGGGCTAAGAATGCTGTCAAATAATATCTAAGTCAGTGTGGTTCTCAACCTTCCTAATGCTGTGACCCTTTAATACAGCTCCTCATGTTGTGGTGACCCCCGACCATAAAATTATTTCGTTGCTACTTCATAACTGTAATTTTGCTACTGTTATGGATCATAATGTAAATATGGAGGGTATGTGACCCGAAAGGATTCTGGACCTACAGGTTGAGAACCACTGATCTAAGTCCTATAATCAAGTTCTCCCTGTCATGTTATAACCCACCTACATGATGTACCTAGCGTTTGAAAAGTGCCTTAATCTGTTATTCTTCTCTGTCCTGTTACTATAAAAAGTCCATGAAATTATTACCACACTAAAACACGCTATTTGCAATGACAAGAATCTGTGTTCTGAGGTCATAGTTACTTATATTTTACTCCAAAATACATTATTTTCCCCTTTGAGGTGAAAGCTGGTTTTGCAGCTGCACGAGTGATCATGATGTACTGTTCTTTTAGGGATTCATTACTTTCCAGAATCTCACACAAAGAATCACTTCCCACACTCTACTCTCAGAGCCAGCATTTCCGTCCAAGGGTACATCTAATGCTAAACACTAAACCTCCCATCTGTCAACAAGCTTTCAGGTTGTAATGGTTAGTTAAGCATTATTTTTTAACTTAGTTACTTATTTACTTTGCATCCTGATTGCGGCTTCCCCTCCCACCTCTCCTCCCAGTCCCTTTCATGTCCTCTCCCTGCATCCATCCCTTCTTCCTTTCTCAGAAAAGGGGAGGTATCCCATGGATATCAACCAGCCTTACCATGTAGCTATTGTTGTATTAATGACAGTTTTGTATCTTAACCTTAACTCTAAAACACTATTTTGTTGACCTGTGAATGTTATGACAATACTAGGTCTCTGAAATATTGTTTTTTAAAACTATACTAGTACTCAAACTCAGGACTTCACACAGGGCTGCCATGATTATTCTAACACTGAGCCTTATGCTTATCCCTCTAGGCTTATAAAATGTCCATGAATACAGTGTCTTTAACATGTAAAAATATAACAATATGTTCTTCAGGAAAATGGGTCCAGAAAGCATCCTTGTGAAAGGACTCACACATACTCATACACATGTATACATGCATATATATACATATATACCCATATGTGTACATATAAAAACACTTCTATATATTTATAACTTGCTTATCTAGCTCATTGCGAAGGAAAAAACAGTAATTATTATACTTACTATGCCTGGGCATAGTAGCTTATGCCTGTAATTGTAGCACTGGAGAGGCAGCAGCAGAAGGATCACAGTATGAGGCCATTCTGATGAATATAGAAAAACCCTGGCCCCCTAAAAATCAATAGCCAAGATAAGTAGCTCAATAGTACAGAGTGTACCTAGCTATCCCTGACCTCCACCTCCAGCCCTGAGCAATAAAGGAAATAAAGGGAAAAAAAGAGGGAAGAAGAAAAGGAGGGGGAATTTACAAGTTTTCAGTTAAAGGAAGTGTGTTGCATTGTAACTTAAAGACCACTAGATGGCAGCTAGCACAAGGAAACTGAACAGTGCCTTAGTGAGTCCTGGGGCCTTTTCAGGCTAAGTTTGAAAGGCAAAGCCTCAAATAAGTTTTTTCTTATGACAGAGGGTCTCATGCAGCCCAATCTGGCATCAAACTCATGTAGGTGAAGCTAACCTCAAACTCCTGACCTTTGTGTCTCTAGCTCCCAGATTTTTCTTTTTTTACAAATAGAGAACTTAAATGAGAACAATTCAAAACAAAGTACAACTCAATGAAGTAACTTGTACTGGACACATACTATTTATGGCAGATCACTTATTTTTATCATGACCCAGTTAGAGGGATATTTTCTACCATTAGCTAATTATTGTATACATAGATATTACATGTCTATTCATATATAATATATGTCACATTATTATTATATATAGTACATTGTGGTATTTTTAATATTCATAGATCATTCACTAAATTTTGACCCAGCAAATTTCAAATTTAGTTTAAAAAGCATGTTTTACAAATATATATGTATACTATACAGGTATAAAAGCAGGATGCAGCAATGCCTAATATACCACTACTTTGGCAACCATAAATTTTCATCTTATAAACGTTATGGGTTTTGATCATTTGTCATATTTTAAAAGATCTGTTCATTTTTGTACGTGTCTGTGGACGTTGCACAAGAAGCCAAAATCAGCCACAGGAGCCTCCTCTATCACTCTCTGTCTGTTCCTTTGAGGTAGGGTCTCTCTCTGAACATGGAGCTCACATTTTCTCAGTCAGTTTGGAAGGCAGCAAGCCCCAGAAACCCTTCTGTCCCCTCTTAACCTAGAACATTCCATATTGGCATACAGAGGATATCTAGTTTCTTATACAGGTGCTAGGATTTGAAATTTGAGCCTCATGATTACAGAGCAAGGACCGTTCCCACTGAGCAATAGCTCTACAATGTTTATTTGCTTTGGTCATACTAATTCCTTCCATTGAAAATTCACAATTTCTGTAACTAACACACACACAGCTTCTTCAGCTACTGTAATCCTTTTTTCCTAGTATATTAAAACCTTGAGCCATTTTCAGAAGAGCTGTTTTTTAACATAAGAGCCGAATGATGGAGGAATGCTATGAAATGCTATCTTCTGAACCCGAAGTTCCTTTTGCACCCAAGAACTCCAAGCAAAAACAACCATCATGTATGGGGAGTGGCTCAAAAGGTTCCATTCCTAAAGAAGCTAAAGGCAGTTAATGCTTGCCCAGGGGCGGAGAGGGTTATAGGGAGTGTTATTCCTCTATGATATGTAATGATTCAATTCACTGTGGTCAGTACCACTTCTGGGCTGGAGGTCCTGGGTACTCCAAGAATGCAGGCTGAAAAAGCCATAAGGAGAAAGCCAGTAAGCAGCATTTCCATTGCCTCTGCCTTAAGTCCCTTCCCTGACTTCTCTAAATGATGGGACTACAAGCAATAAGACAAATTCCTCCTCAAAGTGCTTTTAGTCATGATGTTTTATCACAGCAACAGAAACCATAACTAAGACATACACATAATGTAACAGGTCCCCAGACCTTAGTAGGTCCTCAGATCTTAGCACAACTGACTATATGACAAAGGTAATATTCAGGGCATAAAACTTCACACGCATGTTGACAGTACCACCTGCCAAAATGAAAACAAAGACCTAATCCATCAAGGTCCAAAACTATTTTTGGGAAAGTCTCTAAATTTACAAACCTTGCATATTAGCTTCTGTAGTTCTGCTTCTGGCTAACTGTTCTTGTTAACTGAGGTATGTCAACTCAGAACATGGGTTTGTGCTTAAAAGCTCACCCTGAGAAAGGCTCAGTGCTACACTGGGATCCCGAACACGCAGTGTAGTTGCAGGCCAGCAAATAGAGACTTTCTATTGGATTGTAGCCTAGAAGTGGCACTGAGCACAGTGAACTGAATCATTCTATATCACTGAGCAATATGACTCCCCCATAACCCCCTCCTTCCCTGAGCAGTCTTCTTTGGTGAATACCCCACAACATTTCTAGAAATGAGATTCCAGATACCAGCCAGACCTGGAGACACTAGGGATGGGGGTCTTCAGAGCCCCTTAGAGTGAGGAAGAATACAATGGTCAGGGGACTTTTTGCGGTGCAGAATCTGAGGTTTTTCAGGTCCACATGGCTCCCTTTGATCAATTTCAACCTAATGTTTTAGAAGGGCATGACAACCTCCCATCCAAAAAAAAAAAAAAAAAAAACAATTAGAAAATCACCTGGCCTGACATATCTCAAGGTAAGTCTAGTTAAGACACATTCTGTTTGGACTCAGCTGCTGATCCAGTGTTCGGGAACCATATGAAACATAACTGGGTTCCCCCTATCTGTTCAGATGTATGTATGTGTGGTGGCCGCCCCGGATGTCTTTACTATGTGTGTATATGTGTGCCTATGAGTATACATGCGTAAGCATGTGTGTGCTTCTGTCAATTCTGTTTCCCTGTATTAATCAGTAGCTTTCTCTGATAGGAAAATTCACTGGCTTAAGACCTGTGTTCCTTCCTCTGTGTGTGTGTGTGTGGGGGGGGGGGGGCGGGGTGAGAATCCTTTTGCCTCTGCCAAGTTGGCCAGAGAATACCACCCCCTCAAACCTCTAACTGTTCTGCTCAGGGAGCAGGGGTGTTTGCTTGTTTTGTTGCTTAACTCCAGCTCAGTCAGGTTTGGTTTCTTGTGGTGGTGGGGAGGAGCCAGGCCTCTTATCCAGGGCCCCTGCCACCTAAGCAGGATGCACACAGGGAGGAACAGAACAATAGTTCTTCCAGGTGAGCATTCCCTCTGCCCCATGCCTGCTCTAAACAGCCCTGGGGAGGAGGAAATGTTCCCCTGGGCTGAGCCCAAAGGAACAGAAAGTTCCACTACTTTTTCATTCATAATTTATGTCTCCTTTTCAATTCCTTCACCTGTTTGGTTGTGTTCTCTTGTAATTCTTTAAGGGATTTTTGTGTTTCCTCTTTAAGGACTTCTCTACCTGTTTACCTGTGTTCTCCTCAAATTCTTTGAGAGTGTTATCTATGTCCTTAAAGTCCTCTATCATCATCATTAGAAGTGATTTTAAATCTGAATCTTGCTTTTCTAGTGATATGGGAAATTCAGGACTTTCTAGTGTGGGAGAACTAGGTTCTAATGATGCCAAGTACCCTGGGTTGCTGATGCTTATGTTCTTGCGCTTGCCTTTTGCCATCTGGATCTCCTTAGTGCTACCTGCCCTGTTTCTGACTGTAGCCTGTCTTTCCTATTATCTTGGTTGTATCAGAACTGTGTTGAGTGAGTGTTACTACTGGGGTTAGAGCTGGGGCCCAAAATCTGCTCAGTACTCAGGCACAGACAGGAAGGAACCAGTGCTACCGGCCAGGAGTGACTTCCTGGGTCCTAGTGGGTCCCAGTTACTCCGTTTGGGGTGGACCTTGCTGTCTGCTTATCTAAGATACTACCCAGGTTAGAACTCCTGGGAGGCTTGCTTCCTCTGGGTTCTGTAAGACTGGGGGCAGAGCTGCAGCCTGGGATCTGCTCAGTGTTTGGGCCCAGACCAGAAGGAACCAGTGATCCAGGCTAGGAGTGACTTCCTGGGTCCTAGTGGGTCCAGGTTACTCCCTGTTTGGGGTGGGTGTTGCTGTCTGCTTACCTAAGATACTGCTCAGGTTAGAGCTCCTGGGAGGCCTGCTTCCTCTGGGTTCTGTGAGATTGGGGGGCCTTATGTCTCCTTTTCAATTTATACACAATCTGTATAATTGGAAAACTCATAACCCACCATTGCCTAAAAATCTTAGAAAATCCACCTCTGAGCCAGGGAGAAGGATTGCTGCCAGAAAACACAGCCTGGATAGAACAGATTTGCCCTTCAATCCAACACTGACCAAGGAGACTTTAAACAATTTTTGCTAGGTACTTTTAAAAAAGGATTAAAGATGGCTTCTAAAAAGATTTCATTTGTCACCCAGTTGGCCCCAGATATTAGGGGGAATAAAGAAAAATGTAAATGTATAAATAGGTTCCAGTTGTTGGAGGTAGCTCAAAAGGTGTTTAACAGCAAAGAACTGATTGAGAGACAAAAGCATTTGCATAAACCAAAAGCCACCATCACCTTCTGGATGATGACACCCAGATTTTTTTTTATTTATTTATTTTTCTTTTTTTTTTTATTAGATCTTTCATTTACACTTCAGATACCATCCCGTTTCCCCATTCCCCCCCCCCCCCAGAAAACCCCTATCCCATGCCCCCCCTTCCTTTTTGCATTTGTACATTTTTTTAAGAAATGTTAATCATAGGCTTTATAAGTTTGGTATTGTTCAATCAGAGGTGTAACCCACTACCCAACCTAGATATATCAACTATCTTTGACTGGTGGAGATACATGAACATCTGCTTCCCTGTCTCCCCCCTCTATCTCTCTTTCATCACCTAGCTTCTCCTCTCCTTCTTCTTCTCCTCTTCTTACTCCTTTTCTTCCTCTCAGTACTCCTCCCACCTTAGCTCCTCCTACACATCACCCTTCCTGTTAAAAGGAAACTTTTCTCTCAAAATACAATTAGAGCATAATTATGCCTATTTGTACCAGTGAGGTACAAGATAGTCCTAATACCCAGTCCATCCTTTTGTTGACTAACCAGCACCTCTGTCATCTATCCTAACTAAAACACTTAGTTCTGAACCTGGCTTTTTCCTTGGCTTTAGGATGAATGTCAGCTGATGACCATACACTCAGATCTTTTCTCTCAAAGTAAATAGCTATAAGTTTTCAACCCCATCAGAAATCCAGAATGACTGAGTTGACTATAATTGTGGGAAGCACAAAGCATAGCTTCTAAAACTTAGCCAATTTATAGAGACCTCTGAACACCTGGACACTCGCTTTACTTCAAAACGTTGGAGCATCTGTTCTTCTGCCTTCTGGCCCAGGATCATCTGACAGACCTTAGTGCTGCAGAATTATTAAGGGCTGATTACTCTGTCTAGGCAGATATAATCAGTCGACTATTCTGCAAGTGTGTCCTTTTCTGGACAGTAATTTGTCTGTAGAAGGAAAGTGGCAATTCTTGCTTAGTGGCTGTCTCACCACAACTGGAGTAACTCCAAGGATGCTCAATTTCTTCTTAGAATTTAACATAGGAAGCTGTCCAGAGAAGACAGGTCTCTAATGAAAATGAACATTAATACTGAAATGTTTGTCACGTCAATTCTAAGGATTTCTGATGTTTTGAAAACCAGCTATCCATGTAAGGTAATCTGGACTGTTGCCTGTTAACTCCACTCAGCTATTTCTAAATAAAACATAGAGAACACCCTTATAATAAACTCCAAGTCATGAATTTGCTATAGTCCCTTAACTCACAGGCTGACCATCTCAAATCAGTTAAAAAAGTTAAAGAAGGACTGGGTCTAAGCTTTGTATTCCTAAGTGTGTTATACTGGTACAATGCCTATGAGAGTAACAATATTCATCTCACTCTTATATCACTAAGAAGCTCATGCCAATGAAAACCTTAAAATTTGTAAACAAAGTAAATTGGTGCCATTTAAGAATTTATATCTTCATCTTGATATTAATTATACAGATTTCTACTAATAGGTTATGGCTATGCAATAAACCCTAGCTAATCCTCTCTATTCTGACAAAACCACTACTTTTCCCTAGGGAGACAGCCCAACATTTACCACCTTAGTCCTTCTAATATCTCAACGACACCCAGATTTATAGATGCTGATGAAAATGTTGGTGTCTTACCCTCTGTCAGAAAAGTATCTCCAAGCTGAAAGTTCTGCCTCTAACTGAAAGATACAAGCAAGACATCTCAGGTTGGCAGCAATGATTCCCCAGGGGTATGGGCAGAAACCAACCCCTGACAACTGGCCCAATACCAATTTCCTATAATTAGTCAACTAATCAGTTGAGCTGCATCCATCAGATTAAACAATACCAATGATCCTGGAAACAAAAAAGGAACTTGCAGACCATAATGCTTAGAATGTGGAGATAGGCATGCTGGTGCCATGGCAGTCACCCTAGAATCACCTGCCTGTGAAGAAACCTGGGACTCTTGATTCTCTTAAGTCTGATTCTTCCAGAGAAACAGCTGTACACTGTTTTGGACCTGAAAGATGTGTTCTTCGGCACCCCACTGGTGGAGGTGAGTCAACAGAGCTTTACCTTTAAATAGACAGACCAAGAGGGAAGTTATAGTGGAGAACTTACAGGGACCATGTTTCCCCCACCCTAAATTAAAAAATTCTCTAACCTTTTTTGATGGGATACTACTGCGAAAACAAAATTTGAAAGCAGCATTGAAACAATAACAAAAATTCATGGTCAGCAAAGGCCACCAACAATTTGTTAAATATAGTCATAATAAAATATTAAGTCCCTGCAGGGGCAGAGTGACCAAAAATAAAAAGGCATGCAAGGGTGTGCCCAGACAAGTCCAAACAAGCCCAAGTGAGTAATGGGCTATCTGGTGTTTACTTCTCTCTCCCTCCCTTTCTGGGAGGTCCAAGGTTTCATGGTCAAAAGTAACTAGTCATCCGGACAGCTCAAATGATTGATGTTTGAAATATCCAATCATATGTAACAGCGCCAAATTTTCCCACTCTCCCCAACCCCTACCCATAAATATCCCAAGCTTCCTGGGCTGGGGGTCGGATCCTCTATCTCCTGCGTGAGATATGTTCTGACCTGAGGGCCCTTGCCATTAAACTACCTTTTGTTATTACATCAAGAAGGTCTCTTGTGTGTCCTTGGGTGCGTGCAGGTCCAGACTTCAGTGAGGGTTCCCTTTGGGGGTCTTTCACTACAAGCTGACCTTCTGACTTTAATTGGAGGTTTCTCCCAAAAAAAAAGGTGATTATAAAAGGGACTGCTGCAAGAGTAACAGACCTTGGGCTACAGAAGCTAGGGAAGTCCAACTGCATATGTCAGAGGCTGCTTATGTTGGCTATCAGATGAGAGGAGGCAAAAGGGGCCTGTCTCAGTGTAGGATTGTGGCCATCATCCTTCAGATTCCAACTCCAAAGATGAAGAGGCAGGTTCAAAAGTTCCTAGATGTAGCTAAGGTATTGCTGCCTCTGGATACCAGAGTTTGTGAAAATAGCAAGGCCTCTAAACACCAGCACAAAGGGAGACACTGAGCCCCTAATCTAGACTGAGACTAAACAAAAGGAATTTGAGGCTTTAAAAGCAGCTCTGATTTTGGCTCCACCCCAAGCACTTCAGACTTCAAAAAACCTTTTCATCTGTTTGTCTATAATACAAAAGACAGTACAGAAGGGATTTTAACCCAAACTTTGGGGCCATGGATAGGACCTGTGGTGTACTTGTCTATGGACCCTGTAGCCACAGGATGGCTCACCTGTCTAAGAGCGGCAGTGAGTGCTGCTCGTCTAATAAAAATAAAAAGCAAGTTAGCTCTGGGTTAGGATCTTACCCTCACAGCACCCAACAACCTGGCTGAGGCCCTTCTCTGAGGAACAACAGAACACTGGCTGTCTGATATCTGTGTGATCCAGCAATAGGCCCTACTCCTGGACTACCTTCTCAAGTGGGCTTGAGAAACCCACCACCATCAATGCTGCTTGCTACCCTCTTGCTTGATGACAACCAGCATGTGCTCACCTATGACAGTCATAAGTTGGAAGATGAAACCAGGTGAGCAGCAGTAGCTACTTGAACTGAAACAATTTGGGACAAAGCCAGCTAATTCAGTCTAGAGGGAAGTGAGCAATCTAACCCAGGCTAACCAATCTAACTCATTTTCTCAATGAGGAAATGAAAATATACCACCATATATACAAAAAGTTGCTATGTATTTCCATGGTATGATCTATAGAAGAAAAGGAGTTTCCCACCACTGGAGGAAAGGACATTAAAGCCAGAGAGAAAAATCTTGGCCCTCCTGGAGGCTATTTGGCTTCTCCTTTTGAGTGCCCTGAGGCAAGAGGTAATTGGGCTGCTGACCTAGATGCCAGACATGTAGGCCAGTGGGGCCTATTGATATTCTGATGACATGCCCTGACTGAGTGTTGCCTGAGACTCTATGGGAATTACCAAGGGGAAATAGAAGACACAAAAGAAGAAATGGACAGCGCAAACATATAGATTGGTGGAAGATACCAAGGAAGAAAGACCATTCTCCCAGAAACAACTAGCAGGACTCTGGTAACTGACCTTCACTAGGCTTCTCACCTGGGGGCCATAAAACTTTCTGAGTTGCTCAGACCAAGATGTGTTTTACCTAGACTGGACAGCCTAGAGCATGGAACATCTCAACCAGATGCCAGGTTTGTGCTCAAATAAATCCAAAATAGAAATCCCTTTCCCAGGAATGGATCCAAATGAGAGGCCAACACCCTCACAAATTCTGGGGAAACTGACCTCACCAGGATCAGCCAGCTTGGGAAGAATACAATACTTGCTAGTTTTTAAAGGCACCTTTTCTAGGTGGGGGTAGAAGCATTCCCCACATGGACTGAAACTGCTCAAAGAGTAGCTAAAAAGCTCCCTCAGGAACATGGCCCATAATTTGACCTTCCCATAGCTTTGGAATCTGACAATGACCTGGCTTCCATAGCCAAACCTCTCAATTAATAGTTAAACCTTTAGACATAGATTGTAAATTTCATTATGCATATAGAACTCGGAGTTTTGTGCAGGTGAAAAAAATAAACAGGATGTTTAAAAATACACAAAACTCTCACTAGAGTCTAATGAAGGGTGGGAGGACCTCCTTCCTTTGCTTTGCTTTGGGCCCCAAACCGCACATAGGAAAGGACTCACTATGAAATTGTTTGGAAGACCTCCTCATTCCTTTTTCAACTCAATGCAGGCCCTTCAGTATCCATAAAGGCTATTCATTGGTCTGCCTAAGAGACCCAGCTGATTTCTGAATCCACCACCAGTTTCTTCTGGTGATATTGTCTAGGTTAAGGCATGTAGCCAAAGAAGCAGTAAAGCCCAAATGAAAAGGACCTCACCGATCCGTGGAGAACTGCAGATGCACCCCAAATCACTCACGAGAAACATGACTTGATGCAATCGCATGAGGTTTACTGGCTAGCCAGGGCTGTCTTCACTTCAAGCCCACGCAGGGGCAGAGGAATTCAGCTTCAAACAAAAGAATTTTACAGCTTTTAAGGGGGGAATCTACAAACCAGGTGGGGGTGGAGTTAGGGAAGGGGGAAAGCTGAGAGTGGAGTTAGGGAAGGGGGAAGGAGAGGGAACAGGTCACTAGGTCATCGATACATTTGATCTCAAATTCTTAAGATGGATGGTGTATCACTTTATGATTGGCTATTTCGAACTAGTTTCACACTATATATCGTGAGCTCCAGTTCAAGGGGGAAGAGGCAGCAAAACCCTTCAGTCTCAGGAGGAGACAAATGGAGTGATCAGCAGACTTGCTAGGGAGATCACTGGCTGCTGCCCTGGGAGAGGTCCCAGGACAGGGATTCCCAGGGACGCCTGGGAGATTCCCATCTGAGCGCTGGGGAAGACGAGGTGGTCCTCTTGGTAGGGAGGACGTGGAATCCCTCTTGGCTGGCACTGGGTGCTGGAGAGGATACAGAATCCCTCCCGGCTGGCACTTGTGATTGAGACGGGTTTTTGTTAGTCTCTCTGTGTATATGTTTTGTCTGGGTTTTGTGTTACTTGTGACGATGGGACAGACTGTGACTAAAGTTTAACCCTAGACCATTGGACTGAAGTTAGAACCATAGCACATAACTTATCAGTTGAGATCAGGAAAGGACCGTGACAGACTCTTTGTGCTTCTGAGTGGTGGACACTTGATTTTGGTTGACTGCCAGTAGGGACTTTTGACTTGACTATTATTTTTGAAATTAAAGCTATTATTTTTCAGGAAGGACCAGGGTCACACCCCAATCAACAGCCATATATTACTGTGTGGCAGGACCTGGTCCAAGATCCACCACCATGGGTGAGAAGGAGGAAGCCAGGCTCCTGAGCCCTGGCCCTCCGCAGAATGAGACACAGACCAAACTGGAAGATTAATCACCCTTCCTTTCCACATAACCTTGCCAGTCTGATGGGACTGGAAGAGTCTTTAATGTTTTCCCACCAGCCCACCTGGGATGATTGCCAGAAACTTTTACAGGTTCTCTTACCACAGAAGAACAAGAAAGTATCCTGTTAGAAGCCCCCTTAACCAATCAGACTGAGACACGGCTACAGGTAGGGAGCGGCTGACAGTTTACCCCGCCAGGCTCTGGTGACAGGTAAGAAGTTACAGCGTACAGAGGGATTACAGGATTATACCCTGCAGGATTTAGTTAAAGAGGCAGAAAAAGTGTATCACAAAAGAGAGACTGAGGACTAAAATACTGGCCGCAGTTGTCGGAGATAGATAGATAGACAGATGATTGATAGATAGATAGATAGATAGATAGATAGATAGATAGATAGATAGATAGATAGGGCAGGGCCTAGACAGAGAAGGAACCTGGGCAACAGAAGACAAAGACCAAATGGGGCAGAGAGATGCAAAGACGTCTGTTAGAAAAAGATCAGTGTGTCTACTGTAAAGAAAAAGGACACTGGGCTCAAGACTGTCCAAAGAAGAAAGGCAGGACCCCTAAGGTCCTGGCTCTCGAAGAAGATGACTAGAGGGGACCCTAAATGTGGAGGGGACTCCTATGGATTTTCTGGTGGATGAGCAGAATATTCAGTTCTAAAACAATCATTGGGAAAATTAAAAAAACAAAAAGACCATAGTCATAGGGGCAACTGGTCAAAAACAATATTCTTGGACTAAAACCAGTACCTCCCCTATTAGAGTGCAGCAGTACCCAATGAGTTGTGAAGCCAGAGAAAGAATTAGACCTCACATTCACAGACTGTTACAACAGGACATTCTCGTTCCTTGCCAGTTGCCATGGAACACCCCCTACTAGCAGTAAAGAAGCCAGGCACTACATTTGACTACATCCACCATACTTAAAGGCATACAAAGAACTAATGAGAGAGTTCCTAGACACTGCTGGCTTTTGACCTAGTTGCTAGCAGATGGCCTACTTGTCTGAAAGCCATTGCTGCTGTGGCCTTGCTTGTCAAAGATGCTGACAAATTGACTCTGAGATAGCAGATAACTTTTGGGGAACCCCACTCCCTTGAGAACATAATCCGACAGCCCCCTGACTGATAGATGACTAATGTCCACATGAAAGGGTGATCTTTGCCCACCCCCTGGCCATCCTGAACCCTGCTACCTTGCTGCCTGAGACTGATAATTCCTCTCCTGATAATTCCTCTCCTGTCCATTGCTGTATTGACATTCTGGCAGAAGACCAACCTTGGCCAGGAAGTTTGAACTGGTATACGGACGGGAGCAGCTTTGTGACTGAAGGTAAGTGGATGGCAGGAGCAGCAGTGGTAGATAGAAAACAAGTGATTTGGGCCAGCAGGCTGTCAGAAAAAACACTGATAGCAGGTATGTTTTTGCCACTGCCCATATTCACGGGGCAATTTACAGACAGAAGGGACTGTTGACTTCTACAGGAAAAGACATTAAGAACAAAGAAAAAATCCTAAGCCTCCTCGAGGCCATCCATTTGCCTTAAAAAGTGGCCATAACTCATTGTCCTGGTCATCAGAAAACTCAGGATGCTGTTACTGAAAGAAATCAGTTGGCAGATTTGACTGCTAAAAAGGCTGCTCAAAGAGCTATGATCCTGACTGTTGAAGGTCTAGAAAATATCTTGATGTCCATGTTATCAGTTTCAAATATACTACAGATAATCATATAAACATAGACAAACTAAGATTTTAACCTGAGTCTCCTTATAGATGGGCAGAAACCTCAGAGAGAAAAATAGTCCTTTCATAGAGAGAAGGACAAAGATATGTGACAAATTTACATCATTTAGCTCATCTTGGAGCTAAACACCTGAAGAACTTGGTAAAGTCCTTCCAATTTTATGTGTTGAACTTATCTGATATAGCTGAAGCAGCAATAAAAAAAAAACTGTGAGGCCTGTGCCCTGACTAACGCTGGGTATTCAAGATGTCCCCCAGGAAGACTTTGAAGAGACAGACCTGGGGCCTACTGAGAAGTGGACTTCACGGAAGTCAAACCTGCTAAATATAGTAACAAATATTTGTTAGTCTTTATAGATACTTTTTCAGGATGGGTAAAAGCCTTTCCTACAAAGACTGAGACTGCCAACGTGGTGGCTAAGATCTTAGAAAAGATCTTCCCCAGGTTTGGAATACCCAAAATAATTGTGTCTGACAATAGACTCGCCTTTGTTGCCCAGGTAAGTCAGGGACTGGCCACCCAGCTAGAGAGAAATTACACTGTGCTTATGTACCCCAGAGTTCAGGACAGATAGAGAGGATGAATAGAGCTATTAAAGAGACCTTAACTAAATTAGCCTTGGAGACTGGCAGGGATGACTGGACAGCCCTCCTTCCTTTTGCATTATTCTGGGTTATGATTTAAACTAACACCTTACAAGATTTTATCTGTGTGTGGGAGGGTCTCCACCACTTACTGAGACAGGTATGATCCTGATGTTGTTCTTTCTAAATCCCTGTTCGCCCACATGAAAACACTTGAGGTGGTCTGACATGAGGTCTGAGAACAGTTAAAAGAAACTATGAGACTGAAGACCTGCGTGTGCCTCATCAGCTGCAGGTTAGAGACACTGTTCTCATCCAGCACCACCAGGCTGGGAACCTTGAGCCTCGCTGGAAAAGACCATACTTGGTGCTCCTGACCACCCCAACAATGGTGAAAGTCAAAGACATCTCTACTTTGATTCATGCCTCCCACGTAAAAAGAGCTTTTAATTATAGGCTCCTATATATTAAATAGATTAGTTACCTTTGTTAGAAGAAGAATAAGTGCTGTTCAGATTTTGATGTTACACCACCAATATCATGCTTTACAGGGTCAAGAAAATCCAGATTATAAAGATGCTGAAATTTCGTTCTATGATTAGAATGTTTTTACATCAGAAGTGCAGAGATGAAAGGGTTAAAAATTTTCAAAAACTCCTAGCAGGCTGAGCAGAACCAAGAGTGCAGGTCAGCTTGGTCATGAGCTCTGTGTTTCAGGAACTTGGCTGACCACAAGATAGATGGTTGATTACGAATAGGCTCTTGAGAATAGCCTATACAAAATGCTCCCCATGACTGTTCCTTGGACCCTGTCACAAACTGAATAATGGGCTGGGACTTTCCACAGGTACTCTCCAATAACCTTCCTTTACTCCCCCTGGGTTATGGTTCCCCCCTGGGTTGTAATTTTTTCCTTGTGGTTTTTGCCTTCAAATTTCCTCCACCTCCAAAGCTAGGGGGTCAGACCCCACTGCCCCTGCGTGGGTTACAGGTCTTGACCTCAGCATGCTGATTGAAATATACCTCTTGCTGATTACATCGAGTTTTGTGTCTTGTGAGTTATTGGGTGGCCATGAATTGCCAAGGTTTGAGTGGGGGGAGTTCCTCCCTTTCATGAGGACTTTACAGTACTAACTACCAAGCCTGATGATCTGAGTTTAATCCCAAAATTCATGATTCATGGTGAGAAGTAAGAGCTTCCTTACTTTTTCACAAGTTGTCTGTCCTCTCCATATGCAGAATATGGTACAGACAAACAAAGACACAGATACACATGCACAACTAAAATTTTAAATGTGATAAAAATATTTTAAATATGGAAGAAAATTAATTATAAACGAATCCTTACCATACTCTGGAAATAATTATTTTCACCTTTCTCTTATATACAAAATGAGGGAATGATTGAATTAAGTGCTAAAAGATTATTAGGATTCATATTTTCTGTAAAGCTAATTACATGTTAAAATTTTATAAAATATCAGCAGCAACTGTAAGCAATTGCACTCTGTTTTTTAAAAGACTAAGAAGCCCTTAAAGGTTGGAAAGGCCAGGTGCATCTAAAGTGTCATTCTAAATTTGGGTTAAATTAGTTAGAATAGAAAGTAGTACAGCCTTTATAGAAATATTGATATTCCTCAAAACCACAGAAATAAATCTGCCATATGATCAAGCAACCTCACCACTAGGTATACACCCAAAGGAAATGAAAGCAGTACCTGAAAGACATATGGTCATAAATAGTTTTTACAGGGTTATTCACAACAGCCAAGTAAATGGATAAGAAAAATGTGACGTATACTGGAATATTATTTGGTCATAAAAAGAACAAAATTATATTCTTTGTACATGGATACAACCAGAGAACTTTATGTTAAGAAAAATCAACCAGGCATGGGGAAAAATAAATATTGTGTGTTTTCATTTGTATGTGGAAGCTGAAACATTCATCTCATTCAGGTAATCTGTAGTAGTTTCTAGAGCTTTAGAAGAGGTGACTACAGAAAGGATGGTCAGTAGGATAAGAAGAATAATTTTCATGTCCCACAGCAAAACAGCTTAGCAATTAAGGACACATCTATTTCAAAATAACTACAAAAGTAGGATTTTGAATGTTCCAACACAGAATAACTTTTTGAGGAGGCTGATATGCCAATTTACCCACTACATACTGTATATATGTATATGTGTGTGTATAAACATATATATGTATACACATATATATATATATGTGTATACATATATATATAAATATATATATATATATATATATTTGCCCACAATTATGTACATAATGTGTCAACTAAAAGAGAATATATTTTTAAAGAAACACAACTAATAATTGATTCTTATAGTAAAAGAAGATTAACTTATCTCTTGGATAATGTTTTTCTTGCTACAAAACAGAGTATGGCCTCGAGCTTCCTAAAAATTACCAAAATTCCTAGTTTGCTTAATGTGCTTACAAATAAAATTTTAAATTTAAATTTTAAAATAAAATTTAAAAATGTGTTTGTGATAAAATAGGTTTCACAAGAGCTATTATCAGAAAGTGAAGCATGATTTTAAAAATTTATTATTTTGCATGAATGTTTTACATAAATGTCTATGCAACATGTGTATACAGTGCCCTTGGAGACCAGAAGAGGGAACTGAATCTCCTGGAACTGGAGTTAGAATAGCCACATGGGTGTTGGGGATCAAACCCTGGTCCTCTGAAAAAGCAGCCAATGTTGTTAAACCCTCTGCCATAGCTCCAGAGCAGTGACGCAGGGTTTTACAGGCACTACTTTCAATATTTTGTAAGTTAATACTCATTATAATATGTCCAAGTTGGGCACTGTTAATGTCAGGGTCAGACAGTGTTTCTCAATGTGACTTGTAAATAAAGTTCAGCTAGTAGGAATTCACTCAAGAAAAAGACAGATGCTTAAAATGAATGCAGTCCCTTGCCATCTAGCCCCACACACCAGAACTTTTGAAAAACTTTGCGAACTTTTGAAATACACCATCCTCTCAGAGGACTGAAGCAAGACCCAAATAAACACTAAGAATTTAGTGCCTTGGTGTGGTGGCAGCATGTCTATTATCCCAGAGGTTGAAAAGTTGAAATACAAGAATCAAAAGCTCAAGCCTGGTCTGGGTTCATTTTCAAGTCTCCTCAAAAGGGTCCATTCAGAAGTAGTAGGAAAGCTGGTCACAAGTTCTCAGAGCTGAAATAAGCGAAGGGAATTCTAGACTGTTCCCAGGAAGTGGGAGCAGCCCCTCGGCTACCGTAACTGTAATCGGATACAGATATCACAGAACGGATACAGATATCACAGAACGGAAATATTGAAGTCTGTGACCGTTATTTTGCCGCCATTGCTGTTGCCGCTAAGGAAGGAGAGTTTCGTCTCCAGCGTCAGGCCCTGGTTCTGGTGTTTCTTGGACCTTGTTAATAAGGTACTGGTGTTACTTGGATCTTGTAAATTTGTTAAAATGGCCTTATCTAAAGCCAAGGCCTTGTCTTTAGACGACTGCCAATGTCTCCTTTGTACGGAATTCCTCATTGAGCCCATAACTCTGCCTTGTAACCACACAGTGTGCAAATCATGCTTTAAAGCACTTCTCCGGAAAAAAAATTTATTCTGCCCCTTCTGCCGCTCCTGTATCTCGTCATGGGCTCGGTACCATACTCATGTGGACAGTCTTATCAATAAGGAACTGTGGGAGACAATTCAAAGTCAATTCCCAGAGGAATGTAGACACCGGAACCCTGGGGAAGAAAGGCCTTCATTGCGCTTCAGTGATGATCCTCCAGTTCGATTGCTAAGTAATCCCGGGGAATTGAGGAAAGAATATGAAGAGGAGATGATGAGGATGGAGGCCGAGCGCCAGGCCACCGAGGAAAGACAAAACAGAGCCACTGAGGAATTCATAAGACAATTATTGGCAAAGGAATTGGAGGAGGAAAAACTGTGGGCAGAAAAGTGCAGACTGGAGGAACAACAGCAAAGAGAGGCAGAAGAGGCTAAAAAGAGCTGCACCACTGATCCAGTCACATCGCCAAGAAAAAAAAAGAGCAAACAAAAACACTGTGACAATGTTCCGAAGTTTTCCCTTTCTCAGCCTCAGCTTGAATCAGCATTGCAGTATGAAACTGTTCAGGACAGCAAGAAAACGTCTGGTAGGGGACAAGAAACGAAAACTGAAGAAAATATGCCAGCAGCTACTTTGTCAACAGGTCCTGAGAATCCTAAACAAGGTACTTCAAATTCACCTTACAAAATTTTTCATAGCTATGATGCAGAAGTGGGCAGTTCACATGAGGCACCAAGCTGCTCCTATCACGACACTAATGTCCCATTTAAGAACATTAAACCTGAAGCTACCACTCATTCTTCTGCCCAGAGAAAGAGCATGAGCAGTGAGTCAGGTATAACAGAGGAAATTGGAAGCTGCACAACTGAGGCAAAAGAAAAAATGTCTCCTCCTTCGAGTGGAAAACATACTTCTAAAAGAAGGCATAAGGAATATCCATCTGAAGCAGAAGCTGATGAGCCTGGCGTTTCTCACGAAATACCCAGTACATCTTCCTTGGATGACAAGGAAGAACAAGATTTAATTACCAAAAAGCTGATAGATTTGGAGCAAATGTATTATGAGAAGCATTTACAAGAAAAACAAGACAGATTATTTGCATTGGAGCTTCAAAGAGCACTGGATGAAGAAGAAAAGAGGAAAATGTGGGATAAGAAGACCTTACGGAACCGTAAGGTCCACTATGATGTCTTCCATCCAGACACCTCAGCAAAAAAGGATTCCAAAGATAAGAACATCTGAAAGGTAAAGAAATATAAAGTATTTAAGATTTAAATTAACCATCTTTTTAAAAGATTCAGTTGAATCACTTAGTTAATGTTAGTGGGAGAAACATGCCTGATTCTACTACAGAGATTTAAACATAAATTTTTCATTGCTCATTGCCAAATAATTTACACAAAAAATTTTTTAAATGTTTTGAGAGGTAAAGAAAATGATACGGGTGTAGAATGGTTTAAAATCCTATCATTGCATTGTGAAGTGGTCTTTTCTAAGATACAATCTATAAATGTATAATTAGATATTTACTTTTTGACAATTAATTTTTATCACTTAATAATATACTAAATATAATTACAAAATATAAATATTTAATAATCATATAAATATTTAATATTTAATTTATTTGATATTTGATACTTAGTATTTAATATTATACTAACATATATTTGAAATTGTTATATATAAGAAATATATATTATTTGTTTATACATATATTTATATGTGCATATTTTATATTTTTATCTTATGTATAAAAATTATAATATACAATTTATTACATAAATATTATATATGATATAAAATATGCATAATTAATATATTATATATTGCATTATATATTATATTAAACATTCATATATGCTAACATACTTTTGTATATTGTATAATATTAATGTTAATATTTTATATATATACTATATGCCTATATAGTATATATGTATATGTAAATATATTTATATAATACATACCATATAATTATATATAATATATAATATAAATATATACTATAATCTATAATTTAAACATAATATAGATATAATAGAATATATTATACATTATATCATATATTTTATGTTATACAATTACATGATATATACATATATTATAATTATATATTATATATCTAAATATATATTTTATTGTATATAGATATAAAATATAATATATATTATGATAAATATATGTAATATATGAATGCATATTATTTTATATTATAATTATATATTGTATATGAATACTAAAAATACATTATATATAACAGTATATACAATATATACAATAAATATATATTATGTATTATATAATATACATTATATAACATTTTATTGTATATAATATATATTAGGTAATACAATATATATATATATATATATTACCTAATATATAATATAATATATATTAGGTAATACAAATTATATATATTTATATATATATATATATAATATAAATATATATTATATATATATATATTTTCATATAATATATATTATATTTCATATAATCTGTATATGTAATATGTTATATGAATGACATATAATGTATGTTATATATTTACTAGTATATGTAAATTATATATTTAATATTATAATTTTTATATTTGAGTATTTTAAAGTGTTATTTGGTACATTCTCACTACCTTTTTTGATTTGCTGTTTTTTAAAACAGGTTCTTTTTAGAGCCTCCTGCCAGCCTTCTGAGCACTGTATTTACATGTGTACACCACTAAGTCAAGCTGCATTTATAACTTTAATGGTCTTTATGATTACAGAGAATAGGAATATGGTTCTGTAAAACTTCAGTGATAAGCAAGGGTTCCTAGACTTCATGCTATCAATAGTTGTTCTGTTGTTAGTAGGGGTGATAATTTAAGTTTGAGGTCTTATGGATATACAGTGCCTTGGGAATATTATCTCTTGAGGTAGTGTATACCCAAAGAATTTCTTGCTAGTCAAACAAGGCTGTCAAAAAGGTGTTTTGTTTATTTGCTTGCTTACTTTGTTTTGAATGGAATAAAGAGTCAGGTAGATCTCTGTTGAGTTGGAGGGCAGCCTGGTCTATAATAGTAAGTTTTAGAGAGCTATGTAGTGAGACCTTGTCTCAGTCAAACCTAATCAAACAATAAACTTAAAATGGAATAAAGGGGTAGAGGTATAACTTAGTAGTAAAGTGCCCTTAGTTCCAATTTCCTGGTCTGGAAAACAGAACAAACAAACAAAAAAGTGAGAAAAAAAAATAGAATAGGAAGATAGAAATTTAATCCAAGAGAGTAACAGCAGAATATTTTATGCTAAGGAACCTGAAATAATTACATTATTTTCACATGGTTTTCCTTATGTAGATAGATACTAATTGTTTATATGTATTGAGACAAGTAGTAAAGTATTTAGGGGCTGGGTTTAGAAGCACTTACCTGATAATCCCAGAACTTTGGTAACTGAGACAATAGAATCACAAGTTCAAGGCCAACCTGGGATCCATGGCAAGACCCTGTCTCAAAAAGATTTAAAAATAGAAGTTGAGAATTTAGTTTAGAAGTAGCATACCCGACTGTGGGTTTGGTTCCCAGTGCCAAAACATAGAATAAAATAAATATAATAATATGATAGTCTTGAGCTGGTGAAGTACACCTTCAAATGTTTCCAGAGAAGGTTGCTATGTGGAACAGTGACTGAAGGAAATGGGGTCCCAGATGAAAAAAAGCTGAAGAAGCCAGCAGACATTAGATTCCAGCATCCACCTGTCAACATGAACCTGATGGCAGCAATCTCCAGGGAACATCTAGATCTTCAGCACCTGATGGGGACTTCCAGAAGCTTCCTGAAGACATCATTCTATCTATTGGTTTTATTTAATTAGAATGAACTTTTAGCAGATAGTTCTAACATTTCTAAGAGTCAGTTATCCTTTTTGTCTTTCACCTAACATTTTAATAGATTTTAATTAGCTTATAACATTGTAGGTTTCCTTATGATATTTATATACATAGTTTTGGCTAACTGTACTCCTAACCCTCTCTTCTCCCTCATGTCCCTGACTCCTACTCCATCTCCTCCTTTCTTCCATCTCCTTTACATGCCAGCATACTTGCATCCTCAATAATCCCCCTTCCTCATTCATATCAAGTAGTCTAAGTGTTCTTCTCCACATTAAATGCTTCATTTCCCTGTCTCTAATGGGCCTATTGCTAGTTTCCAGGCCTCTACATATGCCCACACTCATAAATTCACATACATAAAACTTAGAAGCTAGAATTCACTTATGGAATGTTTATCTTTTATGTCCTATGGCTAATCTACCTTACATTTGTTAATGCTTATCTTAATGTGCTATTCTCCAAAATTTGTAGTTTTGTATGTTTCATGTTATCTACATCAATTTTCACACACACACACACAGAGAGAGAGAGAGAGAGAGAGAGAGAGAGAGAGAGCAAAGAGAGAGAGAGAGAGAGAGAGAGAGAGAGAGAGAGAGAGAGAGAGAGAGAGAGAGAGAGAGGTTCTTGTTGTGCAGCTAGGGATCTCACGCAGTATCCTTCAGGTCCTGGGTAAGCACTCCATCACTAAACTACCAATCTTTTGGTGCCAATTTCAATTTTGCATTGCCTTTTCTTATTAAAAAGTGTCATTTGAGCAATGATTGTGATGGTAATATAGTATTAAAAACTAACCAAACTGTCTAAAACAAAAATATATCTTCTCATCACATCAATATTTTTTCTAAGAGAAATATTTCAGGGTAGAGATTTTTAGAGCTCCTCAAAATAAAACTTATGTAATTAAACCTTCGACTAGACCATAAGTAAAATTTTAAAAGGCTATATATAATATATTTAGGATTTATATATTTGTCTGTAAAGATGTTTCCCTAACTAAGGTTCATTTTAAGATTTTCTCCATTAGTTTTTGCTCTTTCTACCATATCTGAATTTGTTAAACTAATAAAAAGATCAGTGCTCACTATTAGAATGCACTGCTAACTTGTCACTATGGTAAATTTTAAAAATATCAAATTTCTTAGAAATACTAAAGCTGTACAAATGTTAAGAATATGAAATTAAAGGAATAAAATAAAATTAATAAAAATAAAAATGTTCTCATCTATTTTTTGAGAAGGGGGTTTTAGCACAAACTGTCTTCCAACTTACTATGTAGTTGAGGATAACATTATTATTATTATTATTATTATTATTATTATTATTATTGAGACAAGGTCTTACTATGTATCCTAGCTCTCCTGGAATTCACTATTTACAACAAGCTGGCTTCAAACTCAGTGATCCACCTGCCTCTGCTTCCTGAGTACTGGAATTAAAGGTGTGTACCACCATGCTGAGGTTGACATTAAACT
Source organism: Arvicanthis niloticus (assembly GCF_011762505.2). NCBI lineage: Eukaryota > Metazoa > Chordata > Mammalia > Rodentia > Muridae > Arvicanthis > Arvicanthis niloticus. The sequence continues at coordinate 33,321,734 of NC_047679.1, forward strand.
GCCTCTATCTCCAGGTTGGAGCTTATGGGTGTGCATCACTATACCCAGTTTATATGGTGGTGGGAATGAACCCAGGGCTCAGGGATGCTAGAAAATAGCTCTACCAACTGTGTTACATCCTCAGCCCTCTCAATTATTTCTTAAGAGAAACAGAACAATCTACAAACAACCTTATCTTTTAATGCATGCTTTAATATTACCTACTTAAAAACCTGTATTAAAAATATAACCTTTATTTTCTGTGCTTGAGGTTGAACTGGTAAATGCTAACAAATTTTGGGTTAAGCTTCTAATATCTAAAATTACTTGAAAAGCTTAATGAAAAAAAATAAGCTATTTGTTTGATCTCATCAGGATTCAAAGAAAGACAATTAACAAATATCAAGTATCAAGGACAGTTTTAAAAGACAAAAATCTGGCTATGTCTAGAGAAACTGAGGACATGTACCTGAGTGTGCTTGACTATTCTGGAACTCTCTATCTTTGCTGTTTGCATGCTGTTTTGCCTAGTCGTTCTTGATACTTCTCCTGAGAAAGAATTTTAGAGGCTAAAATTTTAAAATTTTAGGTGTTTAGGATATTTCTTACAATACTGTGTTTAGAATAGGAAAAAACTTCCAGAAAAAGCTTCAGTGTTCACAAATGGTTAGTCATGTATACAAAGATATGTTGTCAATATCTTACTTAGTGGAGAGTGTCTCTATTTAGCTGACCAGCTAAGTCACAGGTCCCCATGTCATATGTACATCTATGAAACACAGGAGCAAATGGACAGAAATCACCAGGTGGTAGTACAACTTAATCTCATTCAATTAAACTGCATGCCTCAGAGTGAACAGTTTGTTCCCATGACTATTCGTGCCAGATACTATATATGGACTAGTATTATAATAGATATTACATAAATGAGTTTTAAAACATTCCAGTTCATTCCAAGGCAGATCTATGTTTGTTTTTTAGAACCCTTTTTTGGAACACTGCCAGAAATCCCTTTTATCTCCTATATAGCCTCTAATTTGCTCCCTCCTCTTCTAATTTTGATCACATTCCCCTCCCATCATGAATAAACTGTCTTGGGTGCAAATCAATAGCACTATACTAGCTGAAGTATAACACTGTGGCACAAGACAGACAAGTCCCTAGGTTTAATCTGTGACATCAAAAGGAAAAAAAAAGGAATGGGCATTGTCCTCTGAATGTGTCAGGACAATGCTCACAGCTAACCACTGATCTGATCAAGGGGTTCCCAACGGAGGACTTAGAGAGAACACTGAAGGAGCAGAAAGGGTTTGTGACCCCATGAGGAGAGCAACAATACCAACCAACCAGAGCTCCCCAGGGTCTAAACCACCAGCCTGGGAGCACATATGGAGGGACCCATGACTCCAGCTGTATATGTAGGGGAGGATGGCCTTGTTGGGCATAGGTGGGAGAAGAGATTCCTGGTCCCATGAAGGACGAACACCGAGTGTGGGGGAATGTGAGGGTGGGGAGGTGGGAGTGGGGGGTAGATAGGGGAACAGCCACATAGAAGCATGAGGAGGGGGGATGGGATGGAGGTTTCTGGGTGGAGGGGGGAAGTGGGGTAAGGGGATAAAATCTGAAATGTAAATATAGTACCCAATAAAAAAAGTAAAAAAAAAAAAGTTTAAAAAAAAAGGAATTGGTGAGGGGAAGGAAAAAAGCTTAGGTGAGGAGAGGAGAAGCAAGAACAACAATGTTTCCCTTTGAGTTCCCAGTGGATAACTGACACCTCCTGCTATATTCCTGAAATGTAGCATGCTATACTTCTAAGGAGTACCCTGCACTGAAACTGCCAGCAGTCCACTTCTGAGTTGCTGGACCTTAAGCAAGGCATTTAACCTCCATGTGCTTCAATTCTCTGAGTGGCGGCTAGCCCTATGGGGAGATATATCCTGCCTCACTATGATTCTTTGAAGAGATATGATCTCATACAAGTCAAATGTCTGCCTAGCATCTAAATGCTCCAGAAGCATGAGTAGTTACTGGTTTTCAATTAAGATGTATCCTGCCCAGACCATAGCATGGTGTATCTAAGCAATGCAAGAAGAAACAAATGGTTCTGAGTTTCCTCATCAAGCTCATCCCTGAACATTTCTTGGTGATATTTTCAGACTTAAACCTCATAAATCTTTACAAATTTCTTTATCCACTTTCCATCTACCCTCCAGCAACAATAAAACCTTGGGGGTGGAAGCAAAAAGAAATCATACAGAATTGATAGGACTTTAGACAACATAGAAGAACCGGTCAGCCTTAAAAAGAATGTACCCAACTGTATAAAAAGACATTTGGCTGAAATGTATAGCAGACAGGGGTCAGAAGGAACATGGGAGGCTCACAATCACAGTAATGTAAAAGGTTTTATTGTTTAATCATTCTTTCACTCCTCAGCCCCATCCAGTCACTCATTCTGCTTTTCTGATCATTCTCAAAGCTGAATATAGTCCCCTCTATGGAGGATAAAAAAAGTAATGGGAACATCAATACTTTTCAGCACGCCTTTATTAGGCACTATGTCACAGTGCCGGGAGTGCTGGTTTGCAACAAGTGTGATTTTTCCTAGGGCTCCACAGGGTAGTTCTTTTTCAAGGCCACTGGGGCACTCATAGACTTGAAATGCCGCTGTCCATCTAAATACAACATGGACTCTGAAACACAAGAAAGACTCCTCTGAAGAAATTTGCAGCACTTTGAACAACCATACAGATAAATGACTATTTGGGAATAATAGGACAACACTGTATATGCAAAAACCAGCTACAAGGATGCACTTTGGGGCTGAAGCTATACACCTAACCTAAGAGAGAAGCCCCTGACTCCATCTCGTCTTGCTGGCTGCACTAGTCTTTCATTATCAGTGGCTGCTTGCAGTTTGCACCAGCTCTGTGTACACAGATGTGCAAAGCAACAACAGCCATTCCTGGGAGCCAAAAGGCATATTCGGCCTTCAGGGATACAGAACTTCAAAACTATAATCTCCTAAAGACATGTGCTTGGGCTATTGGGCTTGGAGACACTGGTAAGGATAATTTAAAAGCAAGAGAGCTAGGGATATAGCTCAGTGGTAGAGCACATGTCCAGCTCATGTGAATCCCTGGGTTTAAGGATCATTTAAAAGAGGAGGGCTGAGAATATAGCTCAATGAGAGAGTACTTGCCTAACATATGTAAATCCCTGGGCTCAGTCCCATACCAAAGGGGGTTGCTGGGGGTGGTATTGAGAATTTCTTCTTCTCATTAGAAGGAAGCAATCATCACAGCTTACCTCCATATGTTTTGGGGAAAATCAAAGGTACTTCTTTTTCCGACATGAATGTAAAATGAAAGACATTGGTGGTCATATGCTCACGACTGTCAAGAGAGGCCACTTCACTATGGACTCTGACTTGAATGTAATGGTCCTGGGTGAAGCATACCTAAAAGATTATAGACACAATATCTTGTCAGCTGCTTTAAGAACAGGGAAGGAAACCAGTCATAATATAGAAGGTAAAAACTTCTTTTCTAGACTCAAAGGACAAAAAATACTTTTCATCCCTCATGATACACCTACCTGTGAAGAAAGAAAGAGCAATGAGCCAACTTCAACAGGTTTCTGAAACATGATATCATCTACTGTTACCACATATGGTCGGGAACCACTATTGGAGAAAGCCCAAAATTGAAATAAATTGCAAAATTCAGGTCTCAAATGTTTCCCTTAAAAATTCACTGATGTAAAGTAACAATGATTAAAAAAAATCAATGTAAAGAAAAAGAAAATTATCAAATGTAGCTACTATGAGGGTGATATTCATTAAAGCAAAATTGTGGGGCTGAATATGCTCTAAATATACTGTATTGAGTTGATATATAACATTATCTAGGAATGAAAGTTTTATATTAAAAAACATTATCAGAGGCATTTGGCTTTGATTTCAGAAGATCGTTTCCCTGACTTAGACCATTAATTAAAGACCTACTGAAAAAATATGGAAATATGTAAAAAGGAAGAGAAAGAGTGATTTTGGACCTATAAGGTCAGTGTCATCTCTTACATTTGCTACTAGTATGCTAATCTCTCCACCCCCTAAGCACACAGAGATCTTATAAAAGGTATCATCCTATAGTGTAGTCCATACTCAGACTGGTTTAAAATGTTTCCTTGTAGTGGACTGGAGTAAGTCACTTCTCAGAAGGTAACTTTAGTCAAACTTACCCAAAGCTACAAGCAGTAGCCCACGCAAGTTCATATGCTTTTCTCATAAGAAAGCCACCAAAGATCCGATTGAAAATGTTTCGCTCCTATAAAACATAAATGAGTATTAATAAAAGTCTGTGGTTATTTTTATACAAGAAAAAAGAAATTAACACTATAGAAATGTCCATTTAAATGTCTGTCAAAGTTCAATTATCATGAATGCAATCCAGCAAATTCAGAAGATTGCTCACAAAGTTCAAATACCTGAGGGTGACAAACATCCAAGCTCTTGAGTTTTGTATCCTCCATCCACACTGCCTTAGGAGGCAAAATTCGGCTCTGAAAACTTATAGTCCTGTGTAAGTGGAGACAAATGAAATAAACCCTGTTACTGGCATGTTTTCACTGTTGAGAGGAAACAGGTTAGAAACATTCTCCATGCAAGTTGGCTCTGGAAAGACCTTGGATTCGAATACTTTCTCAACTTGGGAATCTCAGTCTTAACTTACTTTGGATCCAGTGTGCTAAGAAACAGTTCATGTATGATGTTCCTCTCCTCAGAACTGGGAGCCACTTTCAGTAATGAACTGGTACTAAAGGCAATCCTCCGGCTCTTGTTCACTGAAGTATACAAAAATGAAGTATGATCAGGAAGCATCTAGGGTTCCTTGCAGACTAAAAAGTATTTCTCAGATTCAAATTGCACCAGAATAATTTATGGATATATACAAGGGAAGGCCACAGCGATCACATAAAATTTCTAGAGATGGAACTGGGACACAGTTCTGTAGTAAAGCACTTTCTTCACATGTATAAGGCCCTGGGTTCTAAACCCAGCACCACAAAAATTTTTTTTTAATTTTTTCCACTGAGTATTTTTTCTTATCTATCTATCTACCTACCTACCTACCTACCTGCCTGCCTTTGGTTTTTGAGCCAGGGTTTCTCTGTATAGCCTTGGTTGTCCTGGAATTTGGTGTATAGACCAGGCTTTCCTCAAACTCAGAGATCTGCTTACCTCTGCCTCCCAAGTGCTGGAATTATTGATTTATTTTATTTTTATTTTATGTACATTGGTGTTTTTATTGTATATATGTTTGTATGAGGGTGTCAGGAGCCCTGGAACTGGAGTTACAGATAGTTGTGAACTGTCATATACATGCTGGGAATTGAACCTGGGTCCTCTGGAAGAGAAGCAGTGCTCTTAACTGCTGAGCCATCTGTCTAACCTGAGTATCTTCTTTCAGATGGAAATTCTGTCAGTTTAATATGAGAACACTGGTTATCATCTGGATCTACAGCCCTGATCTGACTAGTACTTACACAACTAAGATATACTTCCCATTTCACAAAAAAAAAAAAAAAATAGCTACCTGTGTTCCAGAATGGCTCGGCATCCATGCACATACTGGCAACATTAAGTGAATTTAATGAGTTTAAAAATGAGTATATGAAGTTAGGAGGGAAACGATGGCAGTGGGTGGGGAGGGAAGAAAATGAAGGGGGATGGGGAGGGCTTGACCAAAACACATTATATACATGTATGAAATTCTTAATCAATAAAGAATGAAAAGACAAATTGCTTCACTTAATATTGTGCCATCAATAAAAACGTTCTGTGGAATAAAATACAATTCATTTGTCTATCAAAAAAATCCTGACATGAGTAAAACATTTGACTATTATAAGGAATCCATATAATCTTCAATAATTCCTTCTATAGTAAAATTAACATAGTTTAATTTTTTTATTTCACTGTAAGAAAAGTAACATACATTCTCCTTGTGTAAAGAGTTCTTCTTCTTCTTTATTTTCAGGAATGAGTGGATTTACAAATGCCGGCCTAAAGAAGACAGAAAAATTTAGTTTAAGATATTGGCTTGATGATTCACCTCTGTAATGCCAACATTAGAGATGCTGAGACAGGAGGATGTCAAGTGTTAGGACAATCTGGCCATAAATAAATAAATAAATAACATAAAACCAAAAAACCCACAGCGTATGCTATTATCTAATAAAAAATTAAGCTGAATAACTGCCTCCTAGTTTTAAGGTTTTCATCAGTATTATGTCTCAATGGTTGAGTGCTGGGTCTAGCATATGTAAGACCCTAGGGACCAGCATTACCAACATGAAAAGGTCTTCTTTTGTCACTTGTTTTATGTGATGCTTATTGATAGCCTCACACAAGATAACTGAAACAATTAAGTTAAGCCTTCTGTTTATAAACCTAACTATACACTAGAAAGTTCATATTATAAAAAGAATACTGAATTTGGGCATAGCAGCATATGCCTGTAATCCCAGTACATTAGAGATGGGGGAAGGAGGACTAGAAGTCCAAGATCATCATCATAATGAGTTAAGTCCATCCTGACATCTATAAGCCCCTGTCTAAAAAAGGAACAAAGAAAAACAGGATACAGATATTTGCCACATTTACATATGATTCTACTCATAAGAACACAAATATGAGTTTAGGATGGACCCTACAAAAATCTCAATGTCTTCGAAGATAGAAAAGGGTAGGGGTACTTCTGCTCAACAAACACAATAGCCAAATGTAATGTTCCAGTTGTCAACCCGTTAGTTGTGACTCCCACAATGGTTGCGCAGCAGGTATCCTGAATATTGGATATTTATATCACGATTCATAACAGTGATGGAGTAACAACAAAATAATTTTATAGCTGTGGGTCACCACAACATGAGGAACTGCATTAAAGAGTCCCAATGTCAGGAAGGTTGAGAACCATTGCTTTGATAGATCCTGAATCTGGGGCAGGACTTCATGAGGATATTTTAGGGACATCTGGTGAAATCCAAGTATGGATCATATATTAGATTTATATAATTGCTACACTGTTAAATATCTTTTAAACATTGTGATATAAAGGCATTGGAATCACGTAGGAGGATTACTTTGTTCTCAAGAAACACACACTGAACTAGTGATAGGTGAAGCCAACCAAAACTTACATTTAAATGATTCAGGGAAAAATGGTCCATGTGTATATTTACAAATGGTAAGAAAGGAAGACAAATGTGGTACCATGCTGACCAGGGAATTTAGGTAAAAGGTATACAAGGGTTCACTGCATCATTAAAAATTCTTCAAAATAAAAAATAAAACAAATAACAAATATGATGAATCATTAAAATGATAAATAAAATAAAAAATAAAAATTCTTCAAAATAAAAGAATGAATGCTTGAGAACTAAAAAAAAATAATGAGAGAGTTCTTCACTATAATGAAAGAATCCAACACGTCATTTGTGAATCTTAGATTTCAAACCAAAATATTAAATTTTATATATACATATGTATGTGTATATATACACATATATGTATATACATATATGTGTATATATAGATACACATATACATATATATACATTATATATATACATTATATATATATATATTATATATATGAATGACATGAAATTAGAAACAAGACTATCTGGGGAAATACAGAGTAAGAAATGTGAAGAAAAAAGATGGTTGGGGTCAATATGATCCAAACCTATATAATACCAAGTTAGACAGCTTGAGTTTAAACCCTGGAATGCACAAGAAATAGAGATCCAACTTTCAAAAGCTGTGTCTTAACTGTCTTAACCTTTACACACACACACACACACACACAAAATCAATCAATCAATCAGTCAAGTAAATAAATTGAAATTATGGAATAAGTATCCAATCAAAAGATGAAGAAGAATACAGGAGGAAAAACTGAACTCCACTGTGGAGAGATCAGCCTGTCCTTGTTGAATACACAGATCAATCTCATCAACATCCCAAGTGGGGCCTACTGAACTCACATTCTAGCAGAACATTCAGGAATAAGTAACACTAAAAATATGCTCTCATCAGTAACCTGACTGAATCTCACATGAAGCTCAATTGAACTTCAGATACAGGATATAGTAGGTACAGGGTACCAAATAAAAAGAAGTAAGACATCATGAGGAAGCAATAAGACAAATCCAGGAAGTAGGATATTTTGTATACTAGCTATCCCAGCCTTGCAACATGTTAATGATACAAAATAGACAGTAATAGAGACACACAAGTAGGCTAGATGTACAACTTGTAAGATATCAAAATCCAAATCGTGCACTTTCAATAGGTAAATAACACAGTATATGAATTATATTTCAATAAAGCTATTTTTGAATTTTTATAGTTTTATTTTTCAGTGCTGGGAATCAAACTTAGGGTCTCATACATGCTCACCAAATATGCTATCAGAGAAGTAAATAAGTCTCTAGCATGGTGATAAAAGTTATTTAAGAAAATAGCCAGTTTTGGTATCACACTACATGAATTCAAAATATATTATAGGCCTGATATGATGGCAAACACCTAGCATCCTAGCTTTTGGGAAGCTGAGACAGGAAGACAGCAAGTTTGAGACCAACCTGGCCCACATAGTGAGTTCAATGTAAGCACAAGAGACTTGCTAGACTTGCTTCCCAACCACACAAACAGTTGGGCATTGGTGATGATGCAATGCCTGTAATACCCAGAATTAAGATGAAGTCCAAGGTCATTCTCAGCTACACAGTTCAAGGACAGCTTGAGCTATACTAGATCCTGCCTGGGTCAAAAGACAAATAAGCATATTACATAGATTTAAAATGTAAACAGGACATTACTGCTATCGAAGAATATACAGATCAACTGAAGAGAATAGAAAGATTATAAGTACAATAACACACCTATATTATGTAGTACAAAGGACAGTCTTCTCAACAAATGATGCTGGGGAAACCCAATATCCACATGCAGAAGAAAGGAACTTAGAGTCATATCTCAGCACTTACAAAACATAAAATAGCCTGGCAGTGGTGGTGCACACTTTTAATCCCAGCACTCAGGAGGTAAAGGCAGGTGGATCTCTGTGTTCGAGGCCAGCCTGGTCTCCAGAATGAGTTTTAGGAAAGCCAGAGCTGTTACACAGAGAAACGCTGTGTCAAAACAAAACAAAACAAAACAAAGGGCTAAACATTTAAATCTAAGACTTGAAACCATCACAAGAAAATAGGAATGCTCCAGGACATTGAAATGGGTAAGGACTTTTGGGAAGGTATCTCTAAGCCAAAACAAAACAAAACACAACAAAAAACGAACAAAAAAAAAAAACCAAGAACAAAAGAATGAAGGAAAAATAAGCAAATGAGATTACATCAAAATAAAAAGACTCTATTGAGTAAAGGAAAAACTCAACAGAATAGAGAAAGGACCAAAAGAATGGGAGAAAAAGCTTTACAAACATTTAACTAAAATTTAATACTAACAATGATATGGAGGAAAACAAATTGTAGATATTCTTAGAAGGAATGTAAATTAGTATAGCCATCATAAAGAACTTTCTTTTTAGAAATAGATATGCTATATGGCCCATTTATCTCTCATATATATATATATATATATATATATATATATATATATATTAGCATACCAGAGATAGCTATAACCCCTATGTATGCAGCACTATTAACAGCCACTAAGATAACTGAGCAGCTTAGGAATCTATCAGCTATTGAATGCAAAAGTTAAATGGCACACACATATACAATTCAGCTGTTAGGGAGAATGTTCTGTTATCTGCAGCAAAATGTGCTGAAGTAAAGAGAATTATGTTAAGAGAAATGAGGCACTTGTTCTCTCTTCTATGCAGAAGCTAAAAATAAGTCAGTCTGAAAGTAAGCCAGTGACTCCTACAGCCCGGGGAATATAGAAAGTGGGTTTACTCAGGACATAGTGTATGTAGTCAATAAATAAAATATCTACATTTTTTTTTTAAAAAATGCACACACTAAAGTATTCTGAGGTAAAATGTCATCATGTATGAAATTTATTTTAAAATATTTACGTTCTTTAGAAAGAAAATATGAATTTTCAAACATGTTGCAATTAAATCTGTTAAACTCAGGTCACAAACATATAGAAACTCACTAGTTTTCTCTTCAGTCTTATGCTCCTTTGAAGTTTTTCAAATTATGGAATTATAAAAAAAATCAGCAATTACCCCTTATTTTCAGAATCTCGAGCCACCATTACAAAGGTTGCATCCAAAACAGGCCAATATTTATCATCACTGTGCAGCTAAAGAACAAAGAAAAGAAAAACAAAATTACAAGGAATGCATTTATCGGGAAGACATACCATGTTGCTGCTGCATCATCATTATTACTTTAAATTACTATACAGTATAGTCAACACCATATGTGTGAATATGGCTTCAAAGGTCAGAGCCCTAAGAACTAAAAGTACTCTAAGTCTAAGCTTTATCCAAATGTTATACCCATGTCAAAATTAAAACTTACTACAACCCCTTAAAAAACTGAAACAACTGGCCAGGTGTGGTAGCACATGCCTACAATCCTAATCACTTGGAACGCTGAAGCAGAAGAGTGCCTATGAGTGTGAGGCTAGCCTAGTGGGTTTCAGGCTAGCTTGTGTGATTATAGTCCTGTGTGACTGTGGTCCTGCCTCTATTTAAGCAAGGAAGGAAGGAAGGAAGGAAGGAGGGAAGGAAGAAAGGAAGGAAGGAAGGAAGGAAGGACGGAAGGAAGGAAGGAAGGAAGGAAGGAAGGAAGGAAGGAAGGAAGGAAGGAAGGATAAAAAGGAAGGGGAGGAGGAGGAGGAAAGAGGATAGCTAATGTTTTGTTTTGACCCATTCCTTCCTTCTAGCATCAACTAGGACCCAAAGGAAAACAGACCCCACTAAAAGGACCCTAGAATTCCAGCAAGTCATCTGTCCTTTTGACCAGAGGCCATAAGAGATCCAGAAGTTGGACTCTGCATATCTTGCAGAGTGAAGAGGCAGTAGACAGTGAAAGTGTAACTGTAACTAAAGCATAGAAGCAGTGATAATATTAAACTGGACTAAACAGAAACAAGAACTCCTGAGTGATATGCCAGGGTCTATTCAAATAGGTGCCATTAACCATACTGTTCACGGAAAAAACGGAAAAGTATGTCATTTTTAAATTTTTGTTTAATTAATTTATTTTATGTGTATGGTGTTTTGCCTACATCAATGTCTATGCAGCATATGCATGCAATGCAGGCAGGATCCAGAAGGCATCAGGATGCCTTGGAATTGGACTTGGGAATTGAACCAGGATTCTACATAAGAACAACCAGTGCTCCTAACCATGGAGCCATCTATCCTGCCTCAATCTGTGGTGCCATAAAAAGTCAGGGTTCTCTGTCCCACTAGCTCTCCAGATTTTATTGATGTTACCATTAAACTGTCAATAAATATCCAAGTAATAGCCACTTCTATGTAGGACATAGGCTCCAGGCCCTCCTGTCTTGAGCTTAAAATGTTCTTATGGATGCTCTCTACTTTTCCTATTTTAATTACTAGCATATACTTCTTCAGAAAGTCTAGAGGACACACCAAAATCATCCAGTGCAAGTACAGAACCCAGTCCCACAAATTTAAAAACAAAAATTAGCCTTCTACAATTATATTTTACAAAAACAAAAGATGAAATGGTCTGAGATTTTATTCAGACATTTATGTAATTACATCAGAACCCAAAAGGACAAGGAACTTAAAAAACTTGTGCTGAAGGAAACAAAAGGGACCCCTTAAAGGCTACTACACTAGAGGACAATCTAGGTTGCCCATGCCTTTAATTATACAACTCAAGGGGGCAGAGGCAGACACATCTCTGTGAGTTTGAGGCAAGCCTGGTCTACAGATAAGGCTACAAGGAGAAACACTGTCTTGAGGGAAAAAAAGGAAGGGAAGGATGGAGTGAGGGAGGGAAGGAGGGAGGGACAGGCGGACGGAGGGACGGACAGAGGGAGGGGACACACAAGAAGGCAGTAATGTGTAAAAAGGGTCCAGAGGGAGGACAACAAAACCCAAATTTTGAATGAAAATGCCATAATGGGACTAGCAAGACAGCTGAGCAGTAAGGGGCTTGCACAGCAAGCCTGGTAACTTGAGTTTGATACTCAGGACCCACAGAGAGATATAAACAAAGTACCAAATTCACAAAATTTTCTAATCTCCACACACACAAAGAGAAGAAAACTAACTGGCCATAAGGAAAACCAATTCTTTGTGTGCTACTATGTAAAACAGGATCCTAAAGAGGGCAATGCTTGCTATTGTGTGTGGAGAATCAGGCCATATATGATACTTAGTTGAGTTCTAAAAAACATAGCTTTGCTCTCTATAAACACGGAAAGTACTTAAAGCAAAAATGCCTGCCCCCAAGCTGCTTACGTTTTCCAGGTTTCTCCTCAAACAACTAAAGAAGATTATTTAGATATCTTAGATAACTCTTGTAACGGATAAAAATTCCCACTTTTGATTTGAGGACTTTAGATATAGAGTCTAGGTAAATAAAATTTCACTAAAAGGGGCTCATGAGTTTTACCATTTAGAGGACTCTTCATTAATTTGTTTTGTATTTTGAGACAGGGTCTCACATAGCCCAAGCTGGCTTTCTTGAACTTGTTGCATAGGCAATGACCATCCTGAACTCATGATCCTTCTGTCTTGGCCTTACAAGTACTGGCAGCCAGCAATACCTTCAGCTACTTAATCGAGTAATTAAAAAAAAATTATAGACAGCCCTAAATGGGACATCTATATCACCCTGTCCAAGGTTCAGGGAACAACATGGAAAAAGGACAAAAAAATCTAAGCCAGAAGATGGGAAGGATGGCTGTGGAATTCTATCCTCTGGACTTGGCCTGGCTGCTGTATCCATGAACTCAAAGAAAAGCTGGTGAACCTGCATAAGACTGTCCCCTTTAATCCCGAACCATGAAGAGGGGAGGGTGCTATGAGGCCTCACTCCTCCATGAGGAGCTACTGGCAGTTCATGGTTGCTGTGGAAGGGATTGTCAAATTTTTCCATGGCATAGCCACTGGTTAAGTTGTTCATGTTCCAGTAAATAATCCTCCACCCCACCCATGCTTATGCATGTAAACCTAATTAAACCCAGTGGGTAACCAAAATCTTACATGAAAGGAAGAAAACTTGCAAGAAGAAAGGAGGTGGTGCGAGGGGAAAAAAGATGATTATGGGGGGGGGGGTAAGTATGTTCAAAGTATATGACTGCATATGAAACTGCAAAAACCATAAATATAAGTATATACTTATTTCAAAAACAACAAAGGTCTACCAGCTCCTCAACAAGATGCTTACTCCGGCCAAGTTTGATAAAGGGACCTGATGCGCCTAACCAGTTAAAAAAAAGACAGTCATCTAGGAGACAGACTTCAGCCCATTTAAAAGGGAATACTTCAACAGCTGCCAGACTCCAAAGAATTACTGACAGTGTTGACCTGTGAAGAATAAAGTCCAATTTTCCAGTGAGTGCTTAAAGTGAGACACAATGGCCCTACTGAAACACCCAAGCACTAATCAAGAACTTAGACTTCTCTTCAAAATGGTTAAAAATCTCACTGTATACTGGCATGTCTTCAGAACTAAGAAATTTCCTGAATTAAATGCCAACATACCTTGTCTGAGAAATACTGCATAATATATCGCAAAAATTTCTTTATATAGAAAAGTCCTTGTGGACATGTGCACTGCCAACACTAAGCATAAATACAGGCAGATAAATATGCCATTGATATTTTAAAAATTAGTGAATGGGGCAGTTCATGGATGGGCTCTTGTAGAATACAAGCTTTAAGAGAAGATGAACTTTGTGCATCTTGCTAACTGTTGTATGCACAGACCAGAAGAGATGCTCAATAAATGACTGCCAATTGATATTATGAACAGATATTGGGATGTAGGTTGGGTGACTCAAACCCAGGTACTGCTGTTGAGAAGTATATATAGCTGGCAGAAGAAAAATTATGTTTGTACACAGTTCTGTAGGACAAAAGGCAGCAGATGCCAGGAAAAAGAGATAGAGAATGTGTCTTGAAGAAGGAATAATCTCTGCAAGCTGGCAGTGTCAAAGAAGAGGTGAAACAAGATATGACCCCAAAGCACAGTTCAAATGCACAGAATTGAAGCACAAGCCATTCCAGGTAAAGAAAAAGACATTGACAGAGACTTGCTTACTAAATATTTACATTATGATTTACTGTAATTACCACTTGCCCATAGCCATATGTCTAACAATCTGCAGAGCTGGGGTTAGACCCAGGATCAAACACGAGGCAAAAGGCTTATCCCCTCTGCCAACTCTCTGGCATATAAATATTGCAAAAGTCATGAATAGCCCACAAGGAAGGCAGATTTAAAATAAAAGTTTTTGGGCTAGGTATATAGCTCAGTTGGTACAGTGCTTGAAAGAAGACCTGGGCTCAATTCCTACTATGACATAAATCAGGCAAGCTGGCATGCACCTGTAATCCCACCACTCAGAAGGAGGAGATCAGAGGATCTTAAATTCAAAGTCATCCTCAACTCACAGTGAATTCTAGGCCTGGCATATAAAAAACAAACAGACAAAAACCAGTTTTATTTGTCTAACATTAATTTGATTTTTGACTTTTCACCAACTCTCTCTGTCTCTGTCTCTCTCTCTCTTTCTCTCTCTCTCCTCTGTATATATTTTTTCCTAATCTATCTAGTTATACAAGATTCAAATAGCCTTGAACACAGGCCCTAGGCTAGGAATCTACTGTACATAGCAGTGTGCAGGGTAGAAATTTGGTTAAATGGCTATGAATCACAGAGGCATCCACATCAACTTTATGGTTTTTTTTTTTTTGTTGTTTGGTTGTTTTTTTTTTTTTTTTTTTTTTTTTTTTTTTTTTTTTTTTTTTTTTTTTTTTTTGGTTTTTCGAGACAGGGTTTCTCTGTGTAGCTCTGGCTGTCCTGGAACTCACTCTGTAGACCAGGCTAGCCTCGAACTCAGAAATCCGCCTGCCTCTGCCTCCCGAGTGCTGGGATTAAAGAACTTTATGTTTTATTATTTTTAAAAGAACAAAAAACCTAGCATTACTATTAACTACATAAATATGGGAATACAATTCAATCACTTTGATATAGTATTTAATTTAAAAAAATGTATGGGTAGTTAATGCAAATACACCTAATAGGTCAAAGTGCTGAGAATTAAGTGGCTGTTGAACATGTAGCCCAGCATATGGACATCTATATCACCCCCTTTAAGGCTTGAGGGATACCCCAGGAAATGGGGCAGAAAATCTGCTAAGACTCAGAGAGTGGGAGAAGTACTGTGCAGTGCTGTTCCCTGTTCAGTATCTGGCCACTGCACTCAAAAAGCCACAGCACCTCTCGTTACCTGCGCAAGACCTGCAAAGCCCTGGGCCCTTAAATCCTTAACAGTCCCATCAGTGAAACATGAGGGTCTTAGAAAGCCCCACCTTTCGCCAAGGAGCCACTGGCGGTGAGCAAGGGGAAAGAGTCATTTTCTTCAGTGGTGTAGCCACTGTTCCAGTAAATAACCCACCCGTGCTCAAGCAAGCAAACCTAACTAAACTCAGTGGGTCACAAAAATGACATAAATGTAGGAAGGGAAAGAAAGAGAGAAGGAAGATAGGGATGGAAAGAAAGATAGAAGTGATTCAGTGGGACTCAAACGAGGCTAAGACAGGGCAATGGGGGTATATACATTCAAAATTCCCTATATGCCTACTGAAAATTATGAAAGTGAATTTTAAAAATTCTTAAGGCAAATTTACTTATTTTGACAACTACTATACACAGTAAACTTCAGACTTTTCTGAAGTCTGAATTTTTTTTTTGCTTTTTTATTTTTTATTTTTTATTTTATTTTTTTTTGCCGGGCAGTGGTGGCTCAGGCCTTTAATCCCAGCACTTGGGAAGCAGAGGCAGACGGATTTCTGAGTTCGAGGCCAGCCTGGTCTACAGAGTGAGTTCCAGGACAGCCAGGGCTACACAGAAAAACCCTGTCTCGAAAAACAAAACAAAACAAAAACAAAAAAACAACAAAAAAAATTTTTTTCTACCAGGAGTTGAAATGCTTTTGAATTGTATGGTAGAAAATAATGCATCTGGATTATAGGCCTATTGACTATCACATCATATTTAAATAAATCACTCTTAAGTTTTCCACAGTGAAAAACCGGGCATGCTCTAAGTTATTTAGTTTCTGTATTGCTTAGCTTCTGAGTTCTGCTCATTTAGAGGAGCTGCTATAACTTCTACCCAAATGACTATTAAGGGTTGATGGCTGGGCATGTAGCTCAATGGTAAAATATTTGCCTAGTATGTGCAAGAACATGAGTCTAATCCTCAGTACCAAAAAAAAAAAGGCAAAGAACTGAAGGGTATCTTTCATCCCTACAGGTGGGAATATTTGAGAACAGGGATATTACAGACATAATTAGATAAAATGAAAGCCAAGTGTAGCAACTCATGAATATAATCCCAGCATTTGTGAGGCTAAGGCAGAAGGATCGATATGAGTTCCAGGACAGCCTGTGTGACTGAGGTTCTGTCTTAAACAAAAAGGAAAAGAAAGAGCGCCGCGCTCCAGCCCTCTTTTCCCTCCATGGTTTCTCTGCGCTCCACGAGTAACTTGGCTCTGGGGGCTCCGCTCCTTCCAACGGCACTCGCCGCGCAGGCCCGGTCACCTCTCCCCCCTCCACCCCCGCCACCACGTAAAGTTAAGTTTCGAGAGGGGGGACGAGGGGAACATGGACATGAAGAGGAGGATCCACCTGGAGCTGAGAAACCGGACCCCGGCAGCTGTTCGAGAACTTGTCTTGGACAATTGCCAAGCAGTTGATGGAAAGATTGAGGGGTTAACAGATGAATTTGTGAACCTGGAGTTCCTCAGTTTAATAAATGTAGGCTTGTTTTCAGTTTCAGACCTCCCGAAGCTACCTAAATTGAAAAAGCTCGAGCTCAGTGAAAATAAAATCTTCGGAGGTCTGGACAGACTAGCAGAAGAACTTCCAAGCCTCACACATCTGAACCAAAATGAAATATATTAGCACCTTGGAGCCATTGAAAAGGTTGGATTGTCTGAAAAGCCTGGATCTGTTCGGCTGTGAGGTCACTAACCGGAGTGATTACCCAGAGACTGTCTTCAGGCTCCTGCCCCAGCTGTCCTATCTGGATGGCTATGACCGAGAGGACCAGGAAGCACCTGACTCCGATGTGGAGGTGGATAGTGTAGAGGAAGCCCCTGACTCAGATGGAGAGGTGGATGGTGTGGACAAAGAGGAAGAAGACGAAGAAAGAGAGGATGAAGAGGAGGAAGAAGATGAGGATGGTGAGGAAGAAGAGGATGAAGAAGAAGAGGATGAAGATGGAGATGAGGATGTAGAGGGGGAAGATGATGAAGATGAAGTCAGTGGGGAGGAAGAAGAATTTGGACGTGATGGAGAAGTTGATGAAGATGAAGAGGATGAGGATGAAGATGAGGATGAAGAGGAGGAAGAAAGTGGGAAAGGTGAAAAGAGAAAGCGAGAAACAGATGACGAAGGAGAGGATGATTAAGACCCAAAACAACCTGCAAGAAACAGAACTGTTGAGTATTGGTTGGGCTGCTCATGGATTTGGTAGCTGTTTTACAAAGGTAGCTGTGATCCAAGCCCCAGGACACCCCCACCCAAAGAGCCAAAGAATAGTTCCCACGACATTCCGCCTTCCTCTGTTTAGCCCCTTGGTAATCCACCACCAAGCCTGGGGACTTCGCCCCAACAAAATTGCAAATGTTGTTAGGTTTTCGTGTAAGACTCTTGCTGTATCGTGACAGCTGTGATTGGTGAGTTGACCGTCCTGGCTGCCAGTTACACTGCGATTGTAACAACATTTTTACTTTCTGTACAACAAGGAAAAGCTTTGTAAATAAAATCTTAACATTTTGGGTCTGTTTTCTCATGCTTTTCTTTTTTTCTTTCTTTCTTTCTTTCTTTCTTTCTTTCTTTCTTTCTTTCTTTCTTTCTTTCTTTCAAGACATTAGGACATTTTGTGTGATAACTGCCAAAACCGTATTTTCTAAGACTAAGCAAAATAAATGCATTACTCTTGATTTAAAAAAAAAGAAAAAGAAAAGAGACATTAACCCAGGCTTTGTAGCACATGCTATCCCAACACTTGAGAAGTGGAAGCAAAAGAATCAGGAATTTAAAGTCAGCCTAGACTACAGGAGATGAACTTATCTCAGAAAAACAAAACCTCAAAACAACACAAACGCCTCCAACTGCTTCTGTAAGGTTGCCTCACCAGTTGTCCCGATAGCAAAGCCACCAACAACTATTTTACCACCAGGTAACCAGTTCAAGGCCAGCCTGGGCTACATAAAACCCTCTCTCTCAAAAAAAAAAGAGCAATAAACAATGAGTTCATATTGAAGCATAGTGGGCCTTCAATCCAATACAATTATCATAATAATAACAGAAAAGACACAAAAACATAGACACATGAAAACCATGCAATGACAAAAGCATAAAAGTGTCCTGAAAACAAGAAGAGGTAAGCAAAGATAAGCTTCTGCAGGTTTCAGAGGAAATGTGACTCTGCAGCTGATACCTCTGTTTGGGAATCAGAGTCTCCAAAAACAAACAATAAATTGCTGAGATGTGTAAACCACCTGTTGTGGTATTTTGTGTGTGGTACAGCAGTCTAGGAAAGTGATACAGTAATCACTCCAATTAACATCTAATATAACTCAGACTTTTGTGAAATCCTCCTGAGCAAAACCAGAAACAAGCATCTTAATGTATAGTTGTATGATTACAAAGTCATAGATATGTAAGAAACAGATCATGTGTCAGGCTTTTGTGCAACAGGAAGATGCTAACTCCACTTGAACTGTCAATTGTTTCAAAGCTGGGAACTGCATATCTGTCCAGGAATATAGTTTTTTTTTTTTCAAGTGAGTCTAGTAGATTATATTTGAACAGTGGGGGATCTTCGGGTACATACATACCTGGAACATTTTCATCTTCACTTCCATGGATGTATTTCCAACCCAGCTAACATGGCCAGTGAACTTAATGTCCTGTTCAGGGCTTAAGCTGTGTTTACACATATCTGCAAAAGAGAAATTTAAGATCTGCCCAAACCGCATCAGAAAAGTCTACACCATAAGAGAACAATATCATTTGAAAAGCTGCAATTATACTTTTTTTTTTTTTTTTTTTTTTTTTTTTTTTTGGTTTTTCGAGACAGGGTTTCTCTGTGTAGCCCTGGCTGTCCTGGAACTCACTCTGTAGACCAGGTTGGCCTCGAACTCAGAAATCCACCTGCCTCTGCCTCCCAAGTGCTGGGATCAAAGGCGTGTGCCACCACCGCCCGGCTTGTACTATATTTTCTTATCTTTAAAACTAAACTAATTTTTAGCATACAAAACAAATTTAAATGTCTTCATGAAAACTGGAGACTATGCAAAGACTATAAAAATTAGGATCAAGTAAAATTCTTCCACCCATCTATATAAATATCATGTTATATTCTACTTTCATATATACATTAAAATCCCCTATAAGAGAAACAATTTTCCCCAATCCCAATACTTTACAATTACTGAAAATTCTAAGCATGCAGAGAAGCTGATTGTGCTTACCAATCTTGTCCACGAGGACTGTAACTATTGATAATGGAGACATCTTGGTAGAATGATTGTAGTTGTGCATATAGCAAACAAGAACTGTAGGGAACCAGGAGAGTATACAATAACAAAAAAACAGAATTATTTCTTCCATTTACAATTCTCTTTGAAATTCACAAAAGGACTTATTTTCAATAAAGTCCTCTAATACTCAAGTAAGGATCTTATCCTAGAACCAAAGACATTTTTCATTTGGTTAATTGAGTCAGGGTCTCATTCCATTGTCCTGACTGTCCAGGAATTCATTGTTTCCCAGGACACTTTCAAATTTGTGGTGATTCTTCTAACTCATCCTCCTAAGTACTTGAATTATACATGTAAGCCTTCAGGCCTGACAAAATCATTTTCCCCTCTTTTTAAAAATGCTCATTTATTTAATGTGTTTATGTGTGTGCCTGAGTGTATTTATATATACCACATTTATGCAAGAAGCTGTACAAGTCTGTCCTAGTTAGGGTTTCTGTTGCTATGATGAAACACCATGACTAAAAGCAAGATGGGGAGGAAAGGGTTAATTTTGGCTTATACTTCCACATCATTGTTTATCATTGAAGAAATTCAATACAGGAACTCAAATAAGGCAGGAACCTGGAGGCAGGAGATGGTGCAGAGGCCAATGAAGGGGTGCTGTTTGTTGTCTTTCTTTCCATGGCTTGCTCGGCCTTCTTTCTTATAGAACCCAGGACCACTGGCCCAGAGATGGCACCACCCATAATGGGCTATGCCCTCCTCTGTCAATCACTACTTAAGAAAATGTCCAACAGGCCTGCCTACAGTCCAATATTATAGTGGCATTTTTCTCAACTGTAGCTCCCTCCTCTCTGATTACTTTAGCTTGTGTCAACTTGACATAACTCTAAAAAGCACTAGGTCAGAAGAGGGCAATGAATTCCCTGAAATTAGTGTTATATATAGTCAGTTGTGACCTGCCATGTAGATTTTGAAAATTAAACCTGGCAGCTAGAGCTCTTAACTACTGATCCATCTCTCCAGCCCCTGCCTCATCTCTTAGGTGGCATCTCTACTACACCTGGCCTTAAAGACTTTTGTAAACGTAGTCTGGAGATCCTTTACTTTGTTCCCTAGGTTGTAGATTTAGTAAGGAAATCAAATTCCAAAGCCCAACCCCACCAAGCAATTTTTCAGAACAGCAAGGAAACAGTGCCAAATCAGGGTAAGAACCTAGGACATGTCTGACAGTATGAATGGAACACCCCCAGAAAAGAGGAAATAAGCACAGGACTCAGCTGTTTCACCAATTCTTCCCTAATCATGATGCTGTCATTTTACTCAGCTCTCCCTCTTTCCCAACCACACTCTTGGTTCCCACACTGCCCTGGAGTTCTCTGTGTACTCTCTATATCTTAACATACATTATATATTGAGCAAGTATAGCTCTATGTGCCTTATGAATATGAACTCATTTAAATTTACATTACAATTATACATTAACTGGAGTTCCTACTTTTGCCACCATGATCTCCTTAAATGGGTCTCACCACTCTCGGGGCAAAGTCTGCTCAATAATACATGCTAAATGACAGTTAATTATTCCATCCAGTGTACCCGTTAAGTAAAGGGCACACTTGGGCCTGAGATGTTAAAGGCAAGAAACTCCATTTAAAAGCTAGTCAGGTTTACAGAAATCTTTGTGAGTCTGACATGTGGTCACAGTAGTAGAATAGGAAAGAAAAAAACATTGAAGAGATAAAAATATAGCCCTAACAAGACTTGAGTAAATGTGAAGTTTCTAGCTTAGATAGTGAAGAAAAAATCCAGCAAGAGGAAAATGGGCCAACTGCACTGAAAGGTTTGTTTCATTTGTTCAGAGTTGGGAACTGAATCCTAACATGCTTAACTAGCACTCTATTACTGAGCTGTAACTCCCAGCCCAAGATGTTGAATTTGAGAACCCTAATAGGACATCCAAAGGAAGATATCCAGTAGATAGGAAGGCAACCTGGAACTCAGAGGAAGCCAGCAAATGTAGTTTCACAGGAATTCAAAATATTCATAGCAAGTGAAAGGCTGAAAATAGGTGAGATGGTTTATATAGAATGAAAAAAGGTAGCTTTCAAAAGCACAAAAAATATAAACCCCGGGATAGTCAACATTTACTGGATCAACAGAGGAAGAGCCAAAGAGGCAAGAAGAAATGTCACCAGAGACCAAGAATGAGTAAAACCATATCAGAAATCACAAGCCATATCAGGTAAGCATGGGGAAGTACTGTGTAAAATAAAGAAGCCAATGGTTGAGTGTGGCAAGAACATTTTCAATGGCACGGAAGAGCAGAAACCAGAGCATAGCAGTCTGACAGTAACGGGTCTCAATAAATGTCAATGAAACAAAATTCTTTCCAGGAAATCAGCAATGAAGAAAGGTGAAAGAAAGTCTGAGAGTGTTTATAAGAGAAGGGGGTTTATCTACTTTTCAGTTTAAGATGGAGAACCTTGATGTTTATAGCATTTGGGAAAAGTAAAGTTGGGAAATGGCTTGGCATACAAAGCAAAAGGCATACTTGATAAGGCAAGTTCCTCAAAGAAGGAAGTCGAAGTATTAAGAGAACAGGTAGAAGGGATTGGCTGTCCACAAGAGGCAATGAGAGACAACACAAGGTTAAGGTCAGCAAGTTGACTCAGCTGCTAAAGGCAGGTGCTGCTGAGCCTGAGGACCTCAGGTCCATCTCCAGAATCTATGAGGCAGAAAGGGAGAAGCAACTCCCACAGCAGCCCTTCGATTGCCTGTTAACACGTAAAAAATAACTGTAAAAACTTTAAAAAGAAAACTGAGAGTAATGGCAAGGGAGTTTAGTGACTATATCGACAGATAAGTAAATCAAAGTAAGATATACAAATATAAATGTGCATAATTTTTAAAGACCACTAAGAATTTTTAACTAATCTAGAGGAGAAGGGTAGCTACATGTAAGTAGTCTTGCGTGTCCTTTAAGAAATATCAGAGTCTTTCTTCTAGCCCTTTCCCAACAGCTCAGTCTAATAGTCATTAGGAGGGAATAAGAAAGGCAGCCTGGAGCAGGGAGTTCAAGTGGTATGTGTAGGACACTCATGCAGAGGGGTGAGGAGAGCAATGCAAGCATGTTGCAGCTTAAGCACAACGAGGAAGATGATCCATGCAGAAAAGACATGGTTCAGGACATCAGAGTCCAAGTGAGGTATGGGCCATGGCCACGAGGAATTCAGGTAGTAGCCCTGGTAAATGGGCTGCATGCAGGAAGCTGGCCATGTTAGTAAATGTATTAAGGATACTGGAGATAACTGGAAAAGGAAGTGTAAATCTCTAAGTGCAAATCAGAGAGTGCTAAAGTAAACTTGAAGCTATCAATGTAAAAGCAGTTTCCACGTACAGTGAGATCAGTAAATAAACAAAAGTAAATGTAAGTCCATAGACATAAATATCTCAGCTCATCCAACAGGGAGCATACAGGAATAGTGACAACCAATAGCAACAACAACTCCCAGCATACAGACCTTGCTTTCTAAATGTTGTTCTCTACTAAAAAGAACTAAAATTCTTTGGAGATTTGTCTGTCTAGCTGGTCCAGACAAAAGATAGGATGAATCTAGAATGTCTTACTGGCCAAAAAGTTAAGCAGTTCTCAAAGAACAATGGAGGACAGATTTTTTTTAAAAGCCAGGAGGCCATTGAGAAGTCTCCATTTTATAAAGTGCTTACCATGCATTCATAAATACCTATATAAAGAGCCAGGATTGCATCTGTAACCCCAGTCCTGGAAAGGCCAGGCCAGGATCATCCCTGGGGCATGCTGGGTAGCCAGTCAAGTCAATCTGTGAGCTCCAGGTTCAGTAAGAGACCTGTGTCAAAAAACTAATATGAAAAGCAACTGAGGAGAGCACCTGGCATTGATCACTGGTCTCTTCATACATGTGTAAACACACAATGCATCGCAACCATACCTATGAACACATGTATGCACGCACGCACGCACGCACGCACGCACACGTGCACATGCATGCGCAGGCACACACACACCCCAGAAGGTAGCTCAAATGAACTAAGATGATATTGCACTGATTTAAGCACTAAAAAGATGATATTACATTCTATTAAAAAGAGAAATTTCTGAGTCCATATCCAATTAAAAACGGTAAAGTGAGAATTGGGTGTAGTGATGTCTGCTTATAATTATAGCACTCAGAAGGCTGAGGCAGGAGGATCATGAATATGGGGCCAGCCTGGGCTAGGTAGCAAGTTCCAGGCCATCCTATACAGCAATATTTTGTTTCAAAATTTGACAGAAAATTGTGTTACTAAGAATGTAACTCAGTGGTGGAACAGCTACCCACCAAGTACAAGGTCCTGGGATCAATTTCCAGCACTGTAACATGACAAAGAAGAACTTGATAAAAATATCTGTATCAGATAAAGTCTGACAAGGAATGGGATACTTCCAAGGTCCCCAAGTGTCCCTTAAAAACATACTAATTTACTACAAAGGGGAAAAGGAATAATTTTACAGAAAACTTGTAAAATACCACATTCATTAAGTCCAAGTTTACCTCATCAGGAATCAGACAAACAAAAGGTAAGTGTCACTTGACAAGGCACAATAAGAATGGGACATCTCTTCTATGATGTTCCTGCCAAAGATACATATCGTAACACTAATCATGAGAAGGTATCAGACAAGGCCAAAGCAAGGGATAATATATAAGAAAAGCAACTTGCAACCCTCAAAAGTGTCAAGCTTACAGAAACCAAGGAAAGACTTGGGATCTATTCCTGACACAATTACCCAATGCAACCCATGCAAGACAAGCAAACCCTTCTTTAATAAATGACCACTAGTGAAGATTAAATAGGCCCTGAGGATTAAAGAGCATTAATTCTCTGATCTTGATAGTAGTATTATGGTGATGTAGGAAATGTTCTTCTTTATAGAAATATACACTAAAATATATGTTGGTCTACAATTTACTCTCTCATACAGGATTCAGGGAAAATAATTCTTTATATAGAATCTGTAACTTGTCTTTAAAACTTTTTAAAAATTTAGTAACCCAATGAGATTCACTGGAGTGCTTACATGGACCTAAGTGAAGAATTGTCTATATGAACATAGTAGAATGTGCCAATGACTACTATACCAATGAAGAAAACGTCTCAAGCCAGGGTTGAGGGGATGGGGGTTGGTGAAGTTGGTGGAACACAACTTTAATCTTAGCATTCTGAAACCAGAAGCAGGTGGATCTCTGTGAGTTTAAGACTAGGCTGGTGTATAGTGCTAGCTCCAGGGTATTGTGGTGGTCTGAGCATGCCTAGCCCAGGGAGTGGCACTATATGGAGGTGTGAGTTCCTTGTTGGAGTAGGTGTGCCACTGTGGGCTTGGGCTTTAAAACCTTCATCCTAGCTGCCTGGAAGCCAGTCTTCTGCTAGCTGCCTCAGGAACAAGAAGTGGGATTGTCAGCTCCTCCAGTCCCACATCTGCCTGATGCTTCCATGCTTCCTCATTGATGATCATGGACTGAATCTCTGATCCTATAAGCCAGCCCTAATTAAATGTTGTCCATATAAGAGTTGCCTTGGTCATGGTGTCTGTTCACAGCAGTAAAATAATAACTAAGATGGAAGTTAGTACCAGGAGTAGGGTATTGCTGTGATAGGACTGATCATGCTTTTGTTTGGAAAATTGTGGATGTGGGGACTTTGGATTTGGAAAGCAGCAAAATGCTTTAAGTGGGGCTTAATGGGCTATGCTAGTAAGAATATGGAAGACTTTGCTGCTGAGAGTGATTTGAACTGAGAAGACCTGGTCCAAGAGAGTTCAGTAGAGAAGAATTTCAGTATGTGGCCTAAGAGACTGTTTTTGTGGTATTTGGTAAAGAATCTGGCTGCTTTTTGCCCTTGTCAGAAGAGGCTAAGGCAAAGAGATTTATATTAATTGCATTGACAAAGGAAGTCTCAAAAAGCCCAGCAGAGGCTTTGTTCTCTGGTTAAGTCTCATGAAGAGCATTTTGAACAAGTGTAGCAAGCTTAGAAAGGAAAAATATAAAATATATGGTTCAAATATTAAGAAATTACTGGTGTAAGAGACCAGCATCAGTAAGATGAAATCTTCTGGGAAGTGTTTTCTGAGAGCACAAAGAAGCTGTGTTGCAGAGGTAGACAAGGTTGTACCTCGTGCTGCAGCTATAGTTGGTAGTGTGTAAGAGTCACCCAGGTGGTAGTGGTTTTGAAGGCATGAAGGGGTCATGCAAAGAAATTGAGGCTTGAGACCATGAAGAGAGCCTATGAGAGGCTATTGGTGAAGACTAGTTGCAACATTAGACCCCCAGCACATTGGAGATGCCAGTACCATGGGATGACCCCCAAGAACAGCAGCAGCAGCAACAGTACTGGAGTAGAGTCAAACAGAGCCTAGAGTGCTACAGGGGCTAGTACTGGAGAAGTGACCCAAGTCCTTTGGAGGACCTCAGAAGATCGTCTGTGGATCCCAGACATTGGAACAAGAAATTGTAATGTTGAAGTTACCTTGGAAACCCCAAGATGTTTGGGATGCCAGAGCCATGGACTATCTGCTGAGGAAAGCTGCAAACAGGGAGTGGAACCAGCCCAGGAGAAAGAAGTTTGTTACAGTCAACAAATATGAAAAAAGAGTTTGAGATCTGAAGACCACTTTAATAACAGACACAGAGATGCAGAGTTTGGAGTCTGCCCAGCTGGTTTCCTGTCTTGCATTGGGGATTGCAGTTAAGTAATTGGATGTATCTAAGAAAAGACACTGAACTTTGGACTTTTCACACTGATGAGACTACTAGACTATAGGGACTTTGGAAGTCGGACTAAATATATTTTTCATTATGCTATGTTTAGGTATGGCCCCCATAGACACATATGTTTGAACAAGCCTATGGGGCCAGGGAGTGGAATGTGGTGGTTTGAGTATGCCTTAGCCTAGGAAGTGGCACTATTTGGAGGTATAGCCTTGTTGGAATAGGTGTGTCACTGTGGGCTTGGGCTTTAAAATGCCCATCTCAGCTGCTTGGGAACCAGTCTTCTGTTAGCTGCCTTGGGAACAAGAGGTGGAACTCTCAGCCTCTCCAGCCTCACAGCTGCTTGGATGATGCCATGTTCCTGCCATGATGATATTAAATGTTGTCCCAATTAAATGTTGTCCTTATAAGGGTTACCTTGGTTATGGTGTCTGTTCACAGCAGTAAACTCTAACTAAGACAGTAGCCATAGCTATACAGAGAAACCCTGTCTCAAAAGACCTGAAAGAAAGAAAGAAAGAAAGAAAGAAAGAAAGAAAGAAAGAGAGAGAAAGAAAGAAAGTGAGCAAGCAAGCAAAAAAAAATTTTTTTAATTAAAAAAATTTTAAAAAAATTTAAAAAAAGAAAGAAAGAGAGAGTGAAAGAGAGAGGAAGGAAGGAAGGAAGGAAGGAAGGAAGGAAGGAAGAAACAAAGAAAGAAAGAAAGAAAGAAAGAAAGAAAGAAAGAAAGAGAGAGAGAAAGAAAAAAAGAAAATATTTCTTCCTTCCCTAGCAACCAACTGTCCCTAGATACTCAGGGAGGAGAGGAACCTCATAAGCCCCTCCTGCCTAGCAACAGTTAACTGCACATAGAGCTTCCAGGAGAGGCAGGGCCTCTTTATCCCTCTATGATGGAATGCCCAAAGGCCCAAACTTATATGAATCTTGTATAGTCAGTAACTTGCTGAGAGCTCAAGAATGTGATGGCCGTGTCATACCTAGATAATAGTGTCCCCTGACATTGCAGCAAGAACTACATCTAGAGTCTGTGCTTAGCATGTTTGAGGCCTTGGGTTTAATCCCCAGCAGGTAAACTAAATTTTACAACTAAAAATCATCATAAATGAGGCTCATTTGAATGGTAACTCTATTAAAGAGAAATCTTTGTTTAGAATAAAAATAATATAGCAATGAAAAATACTTTTTGCTTTTTTTATGCCCTCATATGTCCAGAATAAAAAATAAAATAAAATGGCCCTTTCTATCAAGGATTCACTGTATACCCATAAATGTTATTAGGAATATAAATACCAGTACCTCCTAGGCTGTCAAGGTCCTCAAGAATCCTGCCAAACCTGTGAAACAAAACAAAATATGAATTAAATGAAAATCACAATAAATTTCCTTTAAAATCCCACAATGCACTTTGAAATAATAAAAGGGCTCTACAATTGACTGTAATAATACTTATACAATGCTTTCTCTCTACTGAAACTACAGTTATACACTTTAAGTAGATTAACTACAAGGTTTATGGATTATATCACACAGTAGTTGTTTTAAAAGAAAAAATTAAAACAAACGGCAACAATGAATACAATACAGACTTACCTTACTGTATTTTGAACAGTCACATATTTGTCTCGCAGTTCAGGGTCAGTACCCAAAGGTAGGAGAACTTCGATGTAACTGTCCTTCATTTTCCTTGGTGGTAGGGCTTTCTGTGATTTAGCCAAAAAACTATGAAGTAACTTCCTTTCCTCCATTGCTTTTACATGGTCTCTGAGAAGAAAAGGCAAGACTTCCTAAAACCAGAACAGTGTTGACCCACAATTCCAATACCCAGCCCTCAAATAGGATAGTCAGACATAATAAATGGAAGAAAGGGGGATCTATGCCTACCTCATCTTCCATCCCTCCACTCCTTTCTCATGACCCTCTTGGAGAAACAGCATTTCTAATGACTTATTTAGCTTGTAGATAGGTTTCATGCTTTACCAACTGAGATAGCTGGGGACTGAGTATATACATAAGAAATGTATACTTATATAGATACATCTAACTGGGACACATAGTCAATTGACCAAAAAGTTTCTCAGTGGTTAAGAGCACTGGCTGCTTGTGCAGAAGACTCTGATTAGATTCCCAGCACTCATGCCTCATACAATGGCTCACAGCCATCCGTAACTACAGTTCTAGAGGATCTGATGCTACCTCCTGGTCTCCTCAGATACTGAACACAGCACATGATGCACATACATGAATGTAGAGAAAACACCCATACACATAAAAACATTAAATATATCTTTTAAAAGGCTTATTCATATTAGCAACATAACTTGGTGGTAGAACACTTGCCTAGCATGTGCAAAGTCCTGAATTCAATACTAAGGAAGAAAGTGGAGAGAGGCAAGAGGCAGGGTAATTACACTACTTTAGAGTCTCAGTATCCTGTCAGATTCATATTTGTCCTCATATTCTCTCTCCTCTCCCCCTCTCTCCCTCTCTCTTTCTTCCTCTCATTCTCTCCCTCCCTCCCCTCTCCCTTCAGTTTCAGAAAAGAGACAAATGAAAAACAAAAGAATGCTATCCAAAGGATGCATGCAAAGCAGAATAAAAGGTAAAAAGAAAGAAAACATTTTTAAAAGACAGAAGGGGAAAACAGAAAACTAAAATAGAACGCAAAAGAGAAAGCAGTAGAAAACTAAAATGTTAGCAGCACTAATTACATACAAAGTCCTTCTAAGTTTAAATGATCAACTATTATTGCCAAAGAGTTTGGCCTACAAAAAATAGTAAGATCAGAGAAACAAGTTAAATTAAGAATGCACAGTACTCTCAACACAAATAGCTCAGCCCTGTGAAAGTCGAATTCATGAGAAAAACTGAAGATGTCAAAAAATCACCAGATGCAACTAACTGAAGATGTCAAAAAATCACCAGATACAACTTTTAAAACTATTGTTGCACCTTGATGTTATTTTAAAAACCTAAGTCCTAGTCTGACCACCACCTCTTGCACCCCAGGAAATCTCTAGACTTTCATGAGGACCTGTCCTACCTAAATCCACCCACGGGGCAATTTGCTCCAACTTTACCACCAAACTCCATACCCAGATGTCAGAAGTCCTGCACTAGGATCTAGCCTGGTGAATACCTCGTACAACCTAATGCTTGTTTTCCTGCAACCTATCAAATCTAGCCAGGGGCTCACGTGCAGTGCCTTGGCTTAGTCTGGCCACTTAATACTGCACCTCAGTCATCTGGTAGACTTCCTCCAGGAAGCATTCTATCTCCAAGGCCCCTCTGGGGATTAGTCTGATGAGTGCCCCTAACCTGTCCATCCAAGACTTTCTTCAACCTTCCAGATTTAACCTGAGTCCCACAAACAGTTCACCACCCTAGTCTGACCTTCACTGCCTTCTCAGAAAAGGATCTGGGCTTGGGTCAAGATCTGCTCTACCCATTGCCCAAAACACAGGACTCTCCCAGGTCACATACCTTTCAATAAAGGGTCAAGTTACATGAAATAGTAAGACCAGAAGACTTGAATTAAAGTCTCAATTCTGAGTTTCAGTTTTATAGTGTGTGAAAAAATAGAACAGAAAAACATATGTGATAACCATGTCATAAATTTTCTTCTGAAAAATCAGTGAATACACCTAAACAGGTTTTGAAAATGCACAATATACATAAATCACACTCTTTCATGGTAATGAGGCATCAGCTGATTACCACACTAAGATGTTGCTCTTTTCCTTCTCACAGGAAAGCCCTATCTCTACATAGGCTCTCCAACGATAGAAGGGATCAGCGACTAAACCTAAATATCACTTAGCATGATCCCCTGGGGATGAAACACAAAAGTACATACCTCCAGACTGTAGATACGCCCACTATCTCCCGCAGCTTATCTCGAACTGGAACAAAGATAAAGACTTTACTCCATGAAACAAAGAAATAGCAAAGTTGGGTTAAGGCAAGATGTTCAAGAACTAAGTAAAATTTCTCATGCTCTCAAAAGGTATGAAAAGATTCAGGAATTCCCATTCAATGCCACTACAAACAGCTCAGGGAAGGAATCAGGTCTCTGGTTCTCTCAATTATGCAGCTTCCTTAGTGCAAATAAACATACTTTCTGACAATTACTGAGGTTTATTTAAATAAGTCAGAAAAAAATTTTTAATTTGTTTACCCAAAAGGGCTTTATTAAAATCAAGAATTTAATCTCTTTAGGATAGAACTCTTTTCTTTTCTACATGTATGCACATATGTAGAGGCCAGAGATCAACCATAGGTATCATAATTCAGGTGTGATCCACCTTGTTTGTTTCGAGACAGTCTTTCACTGGCCTGGAGCTTGCCAAGTAAGCTAGGCTAACTGGCCAGTGAGCCCTGGAGTATACACATGACTCCATGTCTTCAGTGCTGGGATTACAAGGGCATCCCATATGGCTTTTTGACATGGGTACTAGGGATCAAGCTCAGGTTCTCAGGCCTGCATGGCAAGTACTTTACCAATTGAGCTATCTTCCTAGTCTGGGAACAAAGATATTTATAACTAGAATCTCTACCCATCTTCTTATAGACAGCATTAGATCAAATTACTTAGTTCAGCTACTAATATTAATATTCCCAAACCAAGTTTATTGCAATTGATTTTTTACATATGTACACTATTCTAATTAGAGCAGTTTACACCAGAGAAATAAAGCAAGATTTTAATCCAGGTAAAGCAAGAGTGTGATTTAATTTTAACCAATGCCCACTGTGCGAGAGTGAATTAGCTTAAAACAAAACCTAAGTGCTAAAGAGAAGAAGTGATATTACCACACAGCATGGTTCACATGGATAGATGAACATGCTATATAGAAAGGGGAAAATAATTAGTCAGCAGTAATTAGAAATGAGAAAATAAATGTACAGCATTTCAAATAGCTGGGTTTTTTCTATATTTAAAATTTTTCTATATTTCAAAATATACATCCTAGTCATTGAAAATTAAATGTAGCTATACTTGGTACTCCAGTAACTCAATGATCAAATTATTCATTCCAGTCATGGGAAATTAAATGTAGCTATGCTTGTTCCTTTAATAACTACATGATCAAAACCAAATTATTGTTAGAATAACATGCAGTCTCATGAAAGTGGTGTAGTTTCTATCAGACTGCTGTGTATATATCACAAACTCAGTGCATACACTAATTATAGTTAAAATCACAAAAAAAACTACAAAACATAGCCGCTAGCAAATTAGTCTGATTTTTTTAAATTTCTTCCTGAGTAAAAGAATATATACAAAATAACCCAAAGACTGCACGCATTACTGACCCAAAACAGTTCTCACTAGTTTGGTCAGTGTAAATAGTGGTAGATGCTGATCAAGAATTTTGAATTTTACACACATTCATATTCTCTCCCCCACGTGCATAGAACCTTTAAAGATATCACAATTTTAATTTTAATGGACTCCTAATGTCCAAGACATTCTATAGTCTACATATGATAGCAGTGAATGAAACTAACTGTAATCAAGCATACATTAACAAGATCCCTCCATCATAACTACCTATAAGGGTTGAGGTTGGTACAGATGGTAGGCTCATTTCTTATTCATCTAAGTTCACTAGATCTGTATTTGAGTCATCTGTACCTCCATACGGGAAGTAGAAATAAGAAACAGTTCAGTCCCCAAGGTGCCTAAGAACAACTCAGATTCTCACTCTGATTTCTACCTAAAGCTTTTATGCAGCTATCTTCATTACTTTATATTTATGAAATATAGACACTTAACATTTATGTCTCAGGGATGGAGACATGACACAGTAGTTAAGAGTATGTACTGCTCTTGCAAAAGACCCAAATTCAGTTCCCAGCACCTAAATCAGGTGTCTCAGAACCACCTGTTAACTCCAATGGAATCTGATGCTTCTACATGCACATGTATATCTGTATACATATCCAACCACCCACCCCCATATAGATAGTAATTAATTAAATATAAATGGTTGACACGGATGTTTCATTATTGCTAAACTATCATTCTGTGCACCTCCCAAAGGAAAATGGGCTTTTTTTTATCATGTAGGCACAAAAGAATAAAAAATGCCCTGCTTGCCTTGATGTATGTGTAAGGGTTCACGTATTTTGTATTGGGATGCTTGAGCCAATCCTCTGCCATGAGTAAGAAGCCCCTTGTTCAAGGTCCAAAGCCTATAAAACAAGAGAAAGCATACTTAAAACAGTTTTCAGAGCTGCTTCTCTAGCAACCTTACAGTAAGACTTCACTTCTTCCAGAGTATCTAGCCACACGCCAGCTTTAGGCTATATCTTATAGGGATTTCCTGTTTACAAGTATGTGATTTAAGGGCCCTCTTTAAATCAGCTCTATCACTCCAACTATTTATTTTATCATTTCTTTTGTGTGCTTATGTGATGTGCAGTGGTCAGAAGATTGAGGCAGTATGGGGTCTGGATATGCTTGTCCCAGGGAGTGGCACTATTTGGAGGTGTGGCCTTGTTATTGGAGGAATCACTGTGTCACTGTGGCACTGTGGGTGTGGGCTTTAATAACATCATCCTAGCTGCCTGGAAACCAATTCTGCTAGCAGCCTTCAGATGAAGATGTAGAACTCTCAGCTCCTCCAGCACCATGTCTGCCTGGATGCTGCCATGCTCGAACCTTGATGATAATGGACTGAACCTCTGAACCTGTAAGCCAGCCCCAATTAAATGTTGTCCTTATAAGAGTTGCCTTGGTCATGGTGTCCCTTCACAGCAGTAAAACCCTATGACAGGCAGTGTCTCTTTTGTTCCTACCATGCTGCAAACTCCAGACTAGCTGGCCCCTGAGATTCCTTGTGATTCTCCTATCTCTCTATCTTATCCTGCCATAAGAATGCTGGGACTAAAGAGCATTCAATTTCTTTTTTTTACTATTTACATGGATTCCAATCAGAACTCAGGTTGACTACCTCTACTTTTGATTATTGTGACAGGGTCCATGAGCCCTGTGCCTGAAGACTGAACCTAGTGACTAGGGCAAGCTAAACCATTGTGCCACACTCTCAAACCCTTAGCCCCTGTAATTACTTATGTTTTAAAAGTAGAGTTTGTTAGGAACACATTTTAAGACAGAATTAAACATGGAAATTCCTAGAAAGAGAGGTGGCCAAGGAAAGGACAGACCCCAATACAAAGTGTACATTTCTCAAGAAAGTGTCAGCTGTTTTTTTTGAGACAGGGTCTTATGGTCTTGATATGTAGCTGAAGAATGACCCTGAGGTTGTGATCTTCATGTCTCCACCTTCTGAGTGCTGCAATAATAGGTATGACCTACTACACCTGGCACACAAATTGGAAGGTAGCACTTTTTATTTCTGGAATACTAGAGATTGAACCCAGTGCCTTAAAAATGGTAGGCAAGTGCTCTCTCCCTCTGAGCTATAAATAAATCCTCAGCCCAACTACTTCCTGAGATCAAAGACAAACTTTATAATTATCTGCGAAATAAACAAAAGATGTGAACCAGGTTTAATGGATTCCATCTTGCCCTTTCCATTTTATTGGCTTCAGAAGCCCAGAACTAATTTGATAAACAAATGAACACACTAATTATGAACATTTACTTTGTTCTTTATTATCACACCATACTTCCTCAATAAGTAAGATCAACTCAATTACAAACTAATCATCTTTGAACTTTGAATCAGCCCTTTGCACTTAAAGTACTTATTTGACTTGTCTAGAAATTTCCTAGGTTGCTAATGAAATAAAATAAAAGCTATGTACTCAAAAGGGACTTACCAATCCTCTCAAAAATAAACCAGGCAAGTTGATTTTAGCTTACTTTGCTTAAGTGTTGACTCTTAATCGTACACTACCATATCAGTAATAATTATATACATATATATATGTATATAATTATTGGCCTTCTTGAGCTTAACCTTCAAATTTGAGTTTCCTCAGAATGTCATTCAGAGTTTTCTATTTTTCACCATTGTATACATTTTATGTAAGTTCAAAGCTATTACTCATGGAAGTAGGTTATATATTCTTCTATCCTGTCACCCCACAAACCAGGGTTCTGAAAAAGAACATACCTACTTTGAAAGAACATAACAGCATATGGGGATGATAAAGTCATGATTCTGGCAAGATATGTTTGTCAATCTGCAGGAACCACATAAAGATAAAAGGAAAGACCTAACTCCACAAACCTAACCTTTCAACTCCACATGTACACCATGGCACAGACACACACACACACACACACACACACACACACACACACACACAGGGTGGGAGGGAGAGATTATGCAGATATAGACACATACACACAATATTTCTTTCAATAAAAAGCACTGGAAAGATTGGGGAGCTGCTCAGTGGGTAGGAATGCTAGCTGTGCAAGCATGAGGACCTGGATTCAGATATTGGCAACCACATACAAACTCAGGTGTGGCTGCATGTGTTAACTATAACCCCAGAGATGGAAAGATCACCAGGGCTTGCTGGCCAGCCAGTCTAGCCTAAATTATAATCTCTAGTCTCAGTGAAAGCTCCTGTCTTATGGGAATAAGGCAAATAATTGAGCAGGATGCCTGATGACCTCTTGTATCTGCGTGCAAACATGGACAAACACACTTGCACACATACATGTATGTGCAAACCTCACCTCACCCCAAATGCACACAGATATATAAAGAATGTGCTAGTCATTTCTGTTGCTAACATTAACTGGAAGACAAAATGGCCCTGAGTTCCAATGACTCTCCAGAGCTTGGAGTTACAGGTAGCTATGAGCTGTTTGAAATGGGTACTGAGATCCACACTCATGTCCTCTGGGAGAACAGAAAGTGTTCCTAGCCACACAGCCATCTCTCTAGTCCCTGAACTGTATATCTTAAACCTTGAACACTTAAAGAAGAGTGATTTGAAGAATAGATTTTTAACAGCTGTACAATATATTTGTGTTTTAAATTGACTCATCTATAACAACTTCTAGTCCTGCAAGCTCCATGTATAGAAAAGAAATGCACCCTTCCTTGTTTTATAGCATATTACTACTCTATCTTTTTGTGTTTTAGACACAGAAATAACTTACCAATGTGTTACAATAGCACACACTATTCAACATAGTACTCTGCTATAGGTTTCCAGCCTGGGAGCTGTTAATTGGTCTAAGCTATGTCTGAGTTTGTGTAAGTCTACTCTTTGATGTTGCATAATGACAAAACCTCCTGACAGCACTGTGCTCAGAGCACTGGTAGGTGATAAAGCACTGAAGTAGAAATGGCTTAATCGACACCCAGTCCCTCAGTACCTCAAAATTACTTTACTGGCTTCCTTATCCCCAATAAGCTCACAGAGAAGCTCAACATAATCCCTAGGATTTTAGTGGAAACTTCCATGGGTCCTTTAGGATTCTCAGGCCACAAACTCAGGATTGATTGAACCTTTCTAATGAAAGAGGCCCAAGAATCCCAACCTCCCCACGGCCTGCCTAGGGAGCCAGAGTCACCTGAAGTTGTGAAAAGAAACAGCTTGGCTCCATCCTGGGTACCAAATATGGAGAAATGGCAAAAAAAAAAAATTGTTAACCCATTATCAGAAAGAGCAAGGTTGGGGATATCAGCTTGGTAGAGGACTTGCTTAGGATACTTGGGGCCCTGTGGCTGCAACAGCACAAGCAAGGTTAGTCATACCCTGACTACTCAGAGGAAATACCTCAACATGCAGACTAAATCAAGTAGGATGACTTGCATGCATCTGAGAAAAAAACTCCACAAGCAAACACAAGCAATAACCCAATCCCAATCACCCCAGACACTCTATACTTATATAGGGATTGCTTCTCCTATTCAATAGGTTCAAAAGGACTCACAGAAAAGGAACACAAAAGCACAGAGAACAAGGAAGGTCTTCCAAACTGGGGGGAGAGGAGCTTGGGGAAGGTTGTGCTGGGGCTGGAAAGATAGCTCAATGATTAAAACTTAAAAAAGAAAAAAGAAAAATCTTTTTGGAGATTTTATTATTATGTGTCTCAGTATTCTGTCTGCATTCATGTCTGTGCTCTTAAAGGTCCAAAGAGGGGTTCACATCTCCTCCAACTGGAGTCCTTGAACCTGGGTCCTCTGGAAGAGCAGCCACTACCCTTAGCCGCTAAGCCAACTCTCCAGCCCAGTTAAGAGTAAGTACTTCTTGCTCTTGTAGAGGGCCTGACTTTGATTCCTAACACTCACATGGTGGCTCATAAACTTCTGCTACTTCAGTTCTAGAGGATGTGATGCCCCCTCTGGCCCCCACTGGCACCAGTCATGCTGATGGAACACATACATATATACAAGGGAAACACTCACACATATAAAATTTTGCAACACTTTTTAAAAGGTCATGTGGAAGAAGACACAAAGGCAAGGCAACAAAAGTGTTGAACCCTTTCGAATTATGTTGAAAGGTAACCGGTTATGCCCTTCTAATGACTTTCAACCTGTCTTCAAATAGTGTGACAAAGCTTAGGCGCTGGTGGGTATGGAGATAACACACCTCGTTCAACTGATGGCAAGAATCCTAGAAACAGTAAAGGCAGATCAAAGACAGAATTAATGAGACCCACAGCAAGGTCAGGCTCACCAACAGTGGGATGGCTTCTGAACCTGAAGCAAGTGTCATTCTCCTGTAACTAGGCAAGCTGAAAAAAAAAAAAAAAAACCTTGAATACCGTGGGACAGCCAGACATGACTGGCAGTCTAAAGACCATGCTCCTTAACTGTGCCAGTTGGAAATCAGATCTACCAAAATCGCCGAGGTGGTCCAAGGCTGCACTTTCATTACAAGGCCTTCCTGCTTACCAAAGGCATGTTCTAAACTGGGCATGAGAAAAATACATCTGTAAATCCCAGCACTAGAAAAGTTGAAACCTGACAGACTGCCACAGGTCCAAGGCCTGCTACTTGGCTGCTTCTCTCAAAGCAATAAATAAATATACAGATGAGAGCTGAAAGTAGTGACCCAACCTCTTAAGGCCAGCACTTGAAAGACATAGGAAGGTAGATATATGTGAGTTTGAGGCCAATTTGGTTGATTATACATACATACATACATACATACACACACACACACGTATAAATATGAAGAGAGAAGGAGGGAAGGAGGGAGGGAGGGAGGGGGAGAGAGGGAGAGAGGGAGAGAAGGAGAGAGAGAGAGAGAGAGAGAGAGAGAGAGAGAGAGAGAGAGAGAGAGAGAGAGAGAGAGAGAACACGCAGCAATTTGGGGCCAGCCAAGATTACACAGTGAAGTCCATCTCAAAAATAAACAGGGTATTGACAGTGCATGCCCTTAGTCCCTGCACTCCGAGGCAGAGACAGGCAGATCTCTGAGTTTGAGACCAGTTGGGTCTACACAGTGAGTTCCAGGACAAACATACCCTGCCTCGAAAAAAAATTAAATAAATAAGTAAATTAACAAACAAGGGGTTGAAGAGTTGGCTCAGTGGTTAAGAGCACTTGTTGCAAAACGGCCTGATTCCCAGCACCCACATGGAGGCTCACCAGCCCCTCGAACACCAGGCATGCATGTGGGACACAGACACACACGCAAGAGAAACACTCATACATAAAATAATTAAAAAAAAAAACTAAAAAAATTAAAATAAACAGATGAATCAGCTTAAGAGAGCCAAACGGCACTTCACAGTCTTTACACATGTGATAACATTCTTAAGTCAGATTCCAAGTGTGTCAAGCATGTAACCCCAAAAATGTTTTTTAAAGAGAAAAGCGCTGGCAAGGCAAGGCAGAACTGAAAGTACTGGCTTTTGGAAAAAGGGGCTACACCAAGATTCTAGCCACACCCTTGGTGAGCAAAAGGATAGGAATTTCAAGGAAACACCCAACATCTTCCCTTGTGAAAGTGTCAGATGTCGCTAAAGTAGAGTGGCATTTTTCCAGGGTAGGCCGGTGGGCCTCGGTCTGGCAACCGGTGCCTTTTCCTCCCAAACCAAACATCCACCGCCTCCATCCCGCCCGCGGCTTCTTCCGCCCCACTTGCTCCGCGCAGCAAAGGAAGGCGTGGGCACCCTGGGACAGCGCCCTTCCACGCCCTTCCACCTACCGCATCGCTGCCCGCTTCATGGCACTCCACTGCCTACCCACGGGTGGACAACCAAGGTCCTCCCGAGTAGAGACAAACGGGTGGCAGGAGGGCTTGAGCAGGAGCCCACCTCCAAATGCCAGCAAT
Source organism: Arvicanthis niloticus (assembly GCF_011762505.2). NCBI lineage: Eukaryota > Metazoa > Chordata > Mammalia > Rodentia > Muridae > Arvicanthis > Arvicanthis niloticus. The sequence continues at coordinate 33,360,476 of NC_047679.1, forward strand.
CGCGCAGGACTGAATCTTGTTCCCCACCTTCTTAGTGACGCCACAAGAGCACCCGGGGACAGGGAGGGCCTCCCTGCAGGAAGGGCGGGGCTGCGCTGCCTGAGGGCGGGGCTACGATGCCTGGGGCGGGGCTGCGCTGCCCGGGGCGGGGCTGCGCTGCGGGGGGGGGGGGAGGGGGGCGGGAAGGGTGGTAGGGAGGGAGTACCGCGTAGAGAATGTCATATCCTGCTGTTTGATTGGCGGGCAGCTGGAAACCGAGACAATGAAACTTCCCACTCAACCAGCTAGGTGGGGTCGGAGACTGTTTTATGAGTAGGAATCTTCCCTCCATTGTTAAGTAAATGAACTACTCCACAAGGCGCAGTGCTCCTCCGCTTTAGTAGAACTCTTATTTTTGATGCTTGAACCTTTACTCCCAGTCTGTAGTTCTTGCCCTTGGCATCATATGAGCAGCTTTCCAAAATATGGGTACCGCGCTTATTTTCCCAGAAGTAGGTAGACTGCGGCAGGAGAATTGCTACCACTTAGAAGCCAGCCTGGGCTGAAGTGAGATTTAGGCCTTAAGAAATACTGTTCCTGTTTTTATTTGACTTTTTTTTTAAAAGATGAAGCTTAGTGAGAAAAATTAAGTTGAAGAGAATTTCAAGGGAGGCCCATGCCTGTTATCCAAGCAACCCAGGAGGCTGAGACTGGGAGATCACAAATTCAAGACCTTCCTGATTAGTAAGTTCAAGTCCAGACTGCAGTTTACTGAGCTCCAATCTCAAAATGAAAAGTTTTTTTAAAAAAGGATTGAGGGATAGAGCTAAGTGGCAGAGTGTAAGCCTAGCATGCCAGAGTCCCTGGGTTCGGTCCCCAGTACCAAAAAAAAAAAAAAAAAAAAAAAAAAAGGAGAAAAAGGAACAAAAGAAATTTTCAGGCATGATGGCACATTCCTAGACTAGTCAATTATGAGAAAGTCTTATTTACCTACCAGGAATTCCCTCACTCAGACACATGAACAGGTGCTGAGTCACAATCTACTAATATACAAGTTTACTTAAGTGACCCTTCAAGAGACTACAAATCATTTTCTTAGAAAATAAGTCCTGAGCAATGAACCCCATAGACTCCACTGCAGATAATATCTAAAGTGGGAAATGTCTCATTACTTAGCTAATCTATCTTAGTTCTAAAGTCAGGGAAGCCCTATTAAAACCAGCCACCTAGCATTCATGTGTGTCTCTAGCTTAGTCTTTTAACCAGGATGAAAAGATTAAAAACACTTGCTGCTCTTGCAGGGGAGCACAGTTCCATTCCCAGTACCCATGTGCCAGCTCCAACCACTTTCAAGATCTGTTGACCTCTTCTGGCCTCTGCAGGTACCAAGCCATACACATAGTATACAAACATACATACATATATACAATCATACATACATACAATCAAAGACTCATGCACAAAAAATAGACATTTTTTTATTATTCTTTTAATGTCTTAACAATCCCGATGTCTCATTGTTGTTCTTGTTGCCATTGTAAGGCATTATGTATCACAGTTTGGGAAACACGGATGGAAGGCAATGTAAGTCACAAAACCAGACAGGAAACATGTAACCATGTAGAAAACATGCAGCAATTATGTAATGGTGAAAATCACTATACTTAAACAAGTGATCTGCTAACTCACCATTTTCTTACTTGTATCCCACATCTAATGAAAAATGTAAAATGCCTAATGATAGCTTGACAAATACTTTCTCAGTGTCTTCACTACAAGTAGAACAATGAACTAACAAAATCTAATACTATGTTATATATAGTTCAATCATGTGGTATAAATGAAAAGTATTAATAAATATATTTTCTTCAGCTAACAGAGATTCTGGGTATCCAGTTTAAATAAAGAATTTTCCTGGGAGTCTGTGTCATCGACTCTCAAGCTATTCTGGTTTCATAGATTAGAGAAACTGTGTTTTTAAAATTGACTCATTTCCTGTACTATATAGCTAACTCAAAAGCATCCAGATAAGACAGATGCGATGACACCTGCCTGAAATACAAAATACTTCGAGATTGAGCCAAGAGAGTCACAAATTCTGAAACTACCCTGGGCTTTTTAATGAGTTCAAAGCCAGCCTCCACAAAACAGTGAGACTCTTTCTCAAAATAAACTAAACGGGGGCTGGGGCATGTTTCTGAGATGTCAGCACAGTGGTAGTGTTGGCCTAACACGTGTAAGGTCCTGTGTTTGAGTCCTAATGCCAAAGAGTGGGAAAAGGATCCAGAATAAATTAGGAGACTAAGTTGGTTTTCTCCTGTGAAAAACCATGTGAGTGAACCACCTTAGAAGTAGGTCTGAAGGTCCTTCTTAAATGCATTATCTTTCTGACACTTCATTGATTTACTTTTTCAGAGAAATGATTTTACAGTTTTCATTATGTGTATCTGGGTGTATGTATGTGCACATGAGAGCAGGGACCTGTGGAGTCCAGAAGTGGAGATATAGGTGGTTTTGAGTCATTCTGAGCAATATATGTGAATGCTGGGAACTGAACTTGGCTCCTTTGCAAAAAAAAAAAAAAAAAAAAAAAAAAGTGCATGCATGCCTGTCGTACTCAATGTTCTACTGTAAAGAAACACCATGACTGTGATGGTTTGTATATGCTCAGCCCAGGGAATAGCACTGTTAGGTGTGGTCTTGTTGGAGTAGATGTGCCACTGTGGGTGTGGGCTTTAATACCTTCATCTAGCTGCCTGGAAGCCAGTCTTCTGATAGCTGCCTTAGGAACCAGAGGCAGAGCTCTCAGCTCCCCAGCCACATGTCTACCTGGATGCTTCCATGCTCCCTCCTTGATGATAATGGACTGAACCTTTGAACCTATAAGCTAGCTCCAATTAAATGTCCTTATAAGAGTTGCCTTGGTCGTGGTGTCTGCTCATAGCAGTAAAACCATAACTAAGACAATGACCAAGGCAACTTTTACAAAAGAAAGTATTAATTAGGGCTGGCTTATAGTGTCAGAAGCTTAGTTCATTGTCATCTGGTACTGCTCAACTTGGTGGTATGAACCTGGAAGAATGGATCCTAAAAATGAGGCCAACTACAGTCTCATGCAAAAGCCAACTTTATTTGGAGCATCAGACAGATTCTGAGGGTTAAACAAAGTCATATAAGCAAAGTGAATCATGAGCTCAAGCTCTATACAGTTTCATGGACAACTTTATGCTTGGAGACATCATCTGAATTATAGTAAGATAATAGGTAATTGAAAGTAAATCCACTCCTATTTACTCCACCTGGGAGTGGCAGGAAAGCACCTTCCAAGAACAATCCTGTACTTTGGAGGATTGAGGTGACCACCGGAGTCATACTGTTTTCTTGAAGTTTTCTCACACCCAATCAGAATTCTCACCCAGCTTCATTCATGAACTGCATTCTCTAAATCATCATGGTGGGGAGCATGGTGTCGTGCAGGGAGATGTGGGGAGAGAGAGAGCTTGCACACCTGGATCTCAATGATAACACTTCCTCCAACAAGGTCACTTCTAATCTTTCAAATAGTGCCACTGCCTGGTGACTACACATTCAGATATATGAACCTAAGGGGACCATTTTTTTTAAAGATTTATTTATTTATTTACGTTATTTATTTATTTATTACTTTTTTATTGGATATTTTATTTACATTTCAGATGTTATCCCCTTACCCCATTCCCCCACAACCAGGACCTCCCTATATTATCCCCCTTCCTCCTGCATTTTATGAGAATGTGCCCACACTCACAAAACCCACTCCCAGCTCTCCACCCTTGAATTCCTCTACACTGGGCATCCAGCCTTCATGGGACCAAGGATTTCCTATTCCACCTATGCCCTTACAGGGCCATCCTTCCTTACATACATCTGGAGCTATGGGTCCCTCCCTGTGTGCTCCCAGGCTGGTGGTTTAGACCCTGGGAGCTCTGGTTGGTTGGTATTATTGCTCTCCTCACGGGGCTGCAAATCCTTTCAGCTCCTTCAGTCTTCACTCTAACTCCTCCATTGGGAACCCCTTGATCAAATCAATGGTTAGCTGTGAGCCTCTGCCTCTGAATATGTCAGACTCTGGCAGACCTCTAAGGAGACAGCTATATCAGACTCTTGTCAACATGCACTTCCTGACATCCACACCAGCGTCTACCTTTGGTGACTGTACATGGGATGGATACCAAGGTGGAACGGTCTCCAGACGGCCCCTCTTTCAGCTTCTGTCCCTTACTTTGTCTTCATATTTGCTCCCTTGAGTATTTTGTTACTCCTTCTAAGTAGGATGGAAGCACCCACACTTGCTCTTCCTTCTTCATGAGCTTCATGTGGTCTGTGGGTTGCATCTTGGGTATTTCAAGCTTCTGGGCTAATATCCAATTATCAGTGAATGAATATCATGTGTGTTCTTTTGTGATTGGGTTACCTCACTCAGGATGATATTTTCTAGTTCCATCCATTTACCTAAGAACTTCTCAAATTCATTGTTTTTAATAGCTGAGTAATACTCCATTGTGTCAATGTACCACATTTTTTTGTATCCATTCCTCTGTTGAAGGACATCTGGGTTCTTTCCAGCTTCTGGCTGTTATAAATAAGGCTGCTATGAACGTAGTGGAGCATATGTCCTTGTTATATGTTGAAGCATCTTCTGGGTATATGTCCAGGAGTGGTATAGCTGGATCCTCAGGTAGTGCTATGTCCAATTTTCTGAGAAACCACCAGACTGATTTCCAGAGTGGTAGCACCAGCTTGCAATCCCACCAACAATGGAGGATTGTTCCTCTTTCTCTGCATCCTCACCAGCATCTACTATCACCTGAGTTTTTGATCTTAGCCATTCTGACTGGTGTGAGGTGGAATCTCAGGGTTGTTTTGATTTGCATTTCCCTGATGACTAAGGATTCTGAACATTTCTTTAGGTGCTTCTTGGCCATTCAAGTTTCCTCAGTTGAGAATTCTTTGTTTAGCTCTGTACTCCATTTTTAATGGGGTTATTTGGTTGTCTGGAGTCTAATTTCTTGAGTTCTTTGTATTTATTGGATATTAGCCTATCAGATGTGGGATTAGTAAAGATCTTTTCTGTTGGTTGCCATTTTGTCCTATTGACAGTGTCCTTTGCCTTACACAAACTTTGCAATTTTATGAGGTCTATGGGGACCATTCTTATTCAAATCGCCACAATGCCATTAACTTCTAAGCCATTTTTCTCTAGTTCTCTCATTCTTTTCTTTTGTAATTAACTACATCATTTTCCCTTTTCCCTTTCATTACTCTAACTCTACCATGTACCCTCTCAAATTCTGAGCCTCTTCGTTTTATTATTGTTACACATACAAATAGATATATAAATATAATTTGCTGAGTATATTTAGTGTTGTTTGTATGTGTATGACATTATGGCTGACCAATTAAAGGGCTCATCCATGGGAAAGACTAATTCGCCCTTTCTCACTAACCATTAGTTGCCTATAGTTATTTGTCTAGGGATGGTGTTCCTTAAAATTTCTCCCTTCTGGGGCCTCAACCCTGTCACAGAAGAAGGGGATGGGGGGAATGAGAGAGGGGTTGTGGGAGGGGTGACCAGGAGAAGGGGCAGTGATCAGTAATAAAGTGAGTAAATTTAAAAAGAAAAGATTCCCTCTTTCCACATTAGATTGTCTATTAGTGGCCTCACTGTTTAGGCAGCCATATTATTATAGTAAGTGGTGTACCTTCCCTGTCATTTTTAGGAGAAACAAAAATCAGTCTCACATCAGACTTCCTAGTCTTATCTTTCTGCTCGTTCCTCCTTAAGGTTCCCTGAGCTATATATGAAGGAATTGTGTTATCCACTGGGGATAAGCATTCCACAATAAGTTGTTCTATATAATTTTGACCAGTTGTGGTTTTCTCTGTGATCTCTGTCTGCTACAAAGAGAAGCTTCTTTGATGAGGAGTGAGAGCTATGTATGTCAGACAAAGATGGCTAGTGAATAAGTTCATTCTTTAAATATCAATAATTAACATGATCCCTTCCCATTTGCTACCACAGATCAGGATTTGTTCGGTTAGTTACTACAGTGAGGCTTTATTCTTGTATCAGCTGAATCGGAAGACACCAAGCCCGGAAAAGGCACTGCTATATGTACCCTAGAGTGGCGTGTTCACTTCTGATTGGCTGTTCACTCATCACCCCATATTACACCCTGGGATGGGCAGTGGCTTGGCGCGCTTTCGCCTCTTGCACTTGCGCAGTTTAGTTGTCTACTTGTGGGAGCACCGGATGCCAGCGCCATCTTGTAATGGTGAATGTTGTCACTGCTCGCCGTGGCTCCCTACATCTCCCCCTTTCTATTTTATTAAGATGGAACAGCCTTTTGCCTATCAAGCGTGGCACCAACTCAGTGAGGGAAAGCAGAGGCCTGATCCCCTGTGCAAAATGAGATATTGTAATGGGTTTCTTCTCTTGTCGTCCTGCAACGAGTAATACTTCCCATACCCATCTCGATGCCTTTTGTCGGGGAAAGGGAGCCTCTGCCCTGGGGAGCCACCAGGGGAGGAGGTTTCTTGGCATCAAACCTTTGTGCAATCAGGCATACTTTCGGGAAATCTATCCACACTTGTGGAACATTCCCTGTCGAGTACCCACTCGCAAACACCTCTAAATATTCAGGTACCACAGTTATTCAGGCAAGGGCTGGCTAGACTTAGACCTCTCATTGACCCAGTGCAATGGGCTGAACCCTTGGGTTGCATCGACTGAGGGTCTCAGTCATCAGTTACTTTCTAGCATAGATAGCCAAATTTCAGGGGATGATCCTTGTTCTAAGGCTACAATGGTTTGGGCAATAACGACCTTGTCACGTTTTTGTTGGGCTCTGAGCTTGCAGACCAACTGTAACATGAACACTAATCCACAACATAGGGCTGCACCAAACAGGCCTATCCCCACCCTTCCCTTAAAGAAAGAAAAGGCAGAAGATAATCAAGAAGAAAGTCCTTTAACGATGGAGGGATCCAGGTGGGTGGAGTTGACAAGAATAATTTCTCTGCGAAGTTGTTCAAGAAGATTACCAAAATTTTCAGACCAATTTCCTGAAAGATATAAGGACAATTTATGTGAGAGATTGGCTGCTTTTGTAAAGTTTTCATATTGAATGTTGGTAATACACAAAGCTCCGAATTTCCTTTCACAGCCAATTTATGTCAACTGAAATAAGATATCCAGTCTTTCCTCAACCAAATCTAATCTCTGATTGAGTATCATAATACCTCCTTTCAATTCTGCTGTGGAGGAAGAGTGGGTAGCCATTGCCTGGCTAACTCTTTCTGCCAAATATTGACAAATTCAGTGGTTTGTACTTGGTGAAATATGGCAATAGCTCCAACGGTAGCACCTTCTGCTCCGAGTATAATAGCTGTGACAATGGCTGCCATTATATCAAAATCTCTCTTCTGTTGAAATAAAGTCAAGGTCCCAGACGTCTGAACGGGGATAGGGATCCATTGTGGTTTTCTGGCTATTAGGGCCTGCTTATAGACAAGAGCAGACCAGCACTGGGACATAAAGCAAGTTACATTGGTACAAGTATTAAAGGAGTGGTTGGATAAGATGAAAAGAAATGGAGGATACACACAAACTGGAGTGAGGCATTAATTCGCTCAGTATAGTTAAAGGTATAGGAAAAATTCTGTTTAGCAGAAGCGGCGCCTTTTAAGAAGGCAAGGGCATAGGTTTTGGAAAAGCAGATAGGATAGCCCATCTAAATTCACTATATATACTAGGAACCCAAGCTTGGAGAATCCATGTAGCGATCAAAAGCATTCATAGGGGAACCCGCTGAGGAATCATCATCCACAACTGTGAGGTGTCGCGTCAGGCGTTCCGGCAACCAAAAACCAAAAAAAGGTTTGTCTTCTTCCTGTGGAAAAACACAAACCGCTCCCCTGGATCTTATTAAAATAGGATCCAGGCCTTTCCATTGACCAGTCAAAACATCTTTCCATTTTATCATTTCTTTTGGCCTAGTTGGTTCCAGGCAATGGCGATCAGCCGCCATGTTGCCCTGACTGTCCAAATTCAAAAAATTAAGAGTAAAAAGTGCCAGAGAGACAATAACCCGTGGCACCGTGGGCAGAGCTTCCTCAACTTCTCCTTTTTGTTTTATCAAATAAGTTTTAAGGGTACGATGAGCACGCTCAATGATGCCCTGTCCCTGAGGGTTGTAAGGAAGATCTGTCAGGTGTGTCACCTCCATTTGGCGACAAAATTGTCCAAACTTTTGAGAAGTGTAGGCTGGTCCATTGTCAGTTTTAAGGATTTTTGGCTTTCCCCAGGAACTCCAAGCCTCGAGACAATGTTGATTAACATGGGCCACCTTTTCTCCGGTCAATGGAGAGGCGAACATAACTCCAGAACAGGTATCAATGGAGACATGCAAATATTGTAAATTGCCAAAGGATGGGATGTGGGTAACATCCATTTGCCAGATCTGTAATGGCCTAATTCCCCGAGGGTTAATTCCGGTATGGGAAACAGGTAGGAATTGACAGCAGTTTTGGCATTGAGTCACGCTATCTCTAGCCTCTTTTCTAGTGATGTTAAATCGACATCGTAGCGTCTCAGCTGTCACATGAAACCTTTTATGAAAGGATTTAGCCAAATCCAATTTTGGCGAAAGGGCAATTGCAATCAACTTTGTGGCTCGATCTGCCAGGTCATTTCCACGGGACATAGGTCCTGGTAGGCCTGAGTGAGCCCTAATATGTGTAATAAAAACAGGGAATCTTCTATTAACCAAGGTAAACTGAATCTTTTGAAAAACTTCTACAAGTCTGCTAGATGTCTTAATTAACCCAGCAACTTCTAATGCTTTTACTGCATTAACCACATAGAAGGAATCTGAAACAATATTTTAGGGACCTGGAAAGATTTCCAGAACCTCTGACACCACTAGGCATTCCACAATTTGAGGTGAGGTTTCATGGTATTGTTTGGATGTAACCTTATCATTAACCACATAGGCACCCACTCCTGTTTTTGACCCGTCCGTATAAACTACTGTTCCATCTGGGAGTGGCTCCTGAGACACAATATGTGGAAATATGATAGCTTGAGTTAAGGCAAATTGTAAGATGGGATGCTTAGGATAATGATTATCTATTTGACCATTGAAGGAAGTAACCAGCACTGCCCACACATCAGAGGTCGTCGTTAATATTTGGACTTGTATTGCAGCTGATGCTATCTGTGCGTAGACCTGCCAGGGATGAGTGGTCTGGTCGTTCGCGTGTACGCCAACTCCAGCCAGCATGTCAAAAGTCCATAATTGTTGACCCTCAATGCTTGCATTACCTCTGGCTTGTGCTTGTGACTGCTCATGCCAGAGCACTTTCCATTCCAAATATTGGCCCATATTGGTAAGTACTGCCTTCACTGTGTCCTGCCAGTCTCCTGGCGTCATAGCAGCTGCACTTAATCTCTCCACTTGGGATACGGTAAAATTAGCCCCAATTCTATATGCACGTACTGCCTCAGCTAATTCTTTGACCTGCCTATACTCTACTGGGGCATGAACACGGGCTCCCTCTGCCCCTTCAAAGACCGGAAATGCCAGCTGTAGCTGTCTCCAATCTCCTGGGCTGAGAAATGAATTAGAGACGCTGCCTGGGGCGTAGGCCGGAGGCAAGGGCGGGGCCGAGGGACTCAAGGTCTTTCTTAGTCTTATCTCAGGACGGTTATTTTTTGGTCCATATCTGTTTTGTTCATAGGCGGCTGCCTCTTCCTCTAGGCTTTCTTCCTCTCCTTGTGTTAGATCTTCTTCGGAGCTGCTAAGGTCTATGGCGGCAAGCTCCTAAATGGGGTAAAGGGGAGTCCTTTTGACCTCCACTCTCTCTTCACCAGCCAGTGAAGGGTCCTTATTCTTAATAGGCCCTGCAGTGGCCTCTGTTTCTTTTGAGTACTCTCCCTTTTTACCAGACTCCTGGGTCTGCTTCTTTTGTCCAGGCCTTCTGGCCTGCTTCCCTTTCCCAGGCTTCTTGGCCTTATCTTTTTCCCCAGGCTCCTTGGCCTGATGCCGGCTAACATGCTCTGTTTCTGATACACTGGAGTGGACCTATTCTAAAACCTCTTGACTTGCATTAATAGCTGTGCTGCAAGCTGGATCTTCACAACACAAATAAGCTAAAAGTGAAAGCAACACAAACAAGAGGCCAACTAGTGCAGCGGCGGCAATGGGTGAAAATCCGCTCACAACCAAGGCTTCCACCCCAAACATACCTCTCAGAGACATACCTCGATCCTGTAGTCTTTTAACCCTCCCCGAGTATGGGGGGGGGGTCTCTGCAGCGCCTTGAAGTTCCTGGGTTTTTGGCACCAGATGTTCCGTGCCCCTTCCGAATCCCCTCGCCCGCAAGAGAGACACGGGAGGCAGTGTTCCGGTAGTTACTACAGCGAGGCTTTATTCTTGTATCAGCTGAAGCGGAAGACCCCAAGACCGGAAAAGGCACTGCTTATATGCACCCTAGAGTGGCATGTTCACTTCTGATTGGCTGTTCACTCATCACCCCATATTACACCCTGGGATGGGCAGTGGCTTGGCGCGCTTTCGCCTCTTGCACTTGCGCAGTTTAGTTGTTTACTTGTGGGAGCACCGGATGCCAGCACCATCTTGTAATGGCAAATGTTGTCACCACTCGCCACGGCTCCCTACAAGGATTTACAGAACAAAACTGAAGGATGTATGTGTGTCTGAGTCCTGTCTTGGCATTGCACTCTGGGAAAATAAATGGGGAGGCCTAGGCTACTGTTGGGGTCCACACTAGCCCCATGTTGGGGCGGCCAAAATAATGTTGGGGTCCACACTAGCCCCAAGTTGGGGTGGCCAAAGGTTCAGCAAGAGCGAGGGTGAGGGCAGACTCTACCTAATGTCTGATGTGTCTGATTCGTCTGATCTCAGTCTGATTCTGATCTGTTCTGTCTCTGCCTTTTATATGTCTTACTTCTAAGCCATGCCTCTAAGTTACACCTTTAATCATGCCCTTAGGTCTTGTCTCTAACTCTGATCTCTATACTTCTAAGTCATACTCTTAAGTCACACACCTTTAATCTCACACACCTTTAATCTCACGCACCTTTAATCTCAAGGTATCTAAACCAAGATTATTGGAGTGTGCTCAGCTGTTGTAGGCTATTGTAATCCAAATATCATGTCAGGGTATATGGCTCAAGATGGCTGCAAAGCTGATAGCCGCTTTCTGCTAAAAGTCGGCCCCCAACAGGCTACATTCCATCTTCACCACCAACAGGATCCAGGGGATGTAGAGCTCAACCTAAGATGAGGGTCCACCCAGGTGAGAAACAAAGCATGCTGGGAGCCAAAGCTGGGGTTTCCAAACTCCCAGACACCCAAATGCCCCTGGGAAGCTTGAGGAGTCTGGAATGGAAGGGGCTTGCGATGAGCCTGGGCTAGGAGGAGGGGGAACTCTGGCTTAGCTCAGGGTTTCTGGAAAGCAGAGGATCCTTCTGCAGGGTCCTTATGTGACCACCTCTCACAGTGGTTTTTGATGAGAGAGACAGTCCTTACTTGTCCAAACTATTTATTGGTAATGAAAAATGGATACATACAACTTACTCAGGGTAGACCACAAATTAAATACTTTTTACATAAAGGAATGTCCAGGAAGGTAAGTTTATTGGCTAAAACCCCAGGCTGGCACATCTAGATATCTCATTAGCATGGAGAACTCTGTGCTCTGTGCTAAGTGACTAGGAGTCAGTCATTCCTCACATTGACTGTCATGGTCATGTGCTTCAGGACAGGAATCAGGTCGGGAATAGACGAAATGCCTACTGTTCTCAGATATATACGAAGTTACCAGGGGTTCTGAATCCACGCAACCTTCCCAGTTTTTGTCTGGTGACACGGTTCCACTTGCCCCACAGATGTAGCTCAGTGGTAGAGCATTTGTTAAACATGCAAAAGGTCTGTGTGGTTTGAATGAGAATGGCCTGCATCAGCTCCAATGTTTAAATGCTTGGTACCAAATTGGTTGAACTGTTTAGGAAAAATTAGAAGATATAGCTTTTGGAGGATGTTTCTCACTGGGAGGAGGCTTTGAAGTTTCAAATGATTCATGCTATTCCCAGTGTGCTTTCTGTCTTCTATTTGCTGTATGAGAAGTGACTAGCTGTTCTGCCACCATGTTGCCACTATGTTATCATAAGAGTCTAACCCTCTGAAATGGTAAGACTAATCATATACTTTCTTTTATAAGTTGTCTTGGTCATGATAATTTATCACAGCAACAGAAACCCAAACTTACACAACAGTTCTTGGTTTGATGCTCAGAACTCCAAATTATAATTTAAAATGTGAAACTGTAGGTTCAGTTTCCCCAGAGAAAAACTATTTCTCTAGGGACTAGCATTTTCCAGCACCCACGTGGCAGCTCACAATTGTTTGTAACTCCACTTCTAGGGGATCCAGTGCCCTCTTCTGGCCTCCTTGGGTATTAGGCACACAGGTGGTACACAGATATTTTCAGGCAAAATATCCATACATATCAAATAAAATTACTTTTTAAGAAAAAATATTTCTCTGATGAATTCTAATCAGTAGGTCACACATTAAGTCTGGCCAAAAAATAAGTCATGTGGTTAACTGAGAATGTCTAACACTCAGGGAAGTGTTCTAACTCAGAGAAATCACATTCCAAAGCTCATAGCTAATGCCTAAAGCTATGAGTGTCCCTAAAATCAAATGGTAAACTTTAACTGCACCACAAGATGTGCTGGTTGTTCTGTGCTTGAGGGCCAGTATCCAGCACAACATGCAAACTGTTAGTTCAGATAAAGAATAAGAAGTGAGCAATTAATCTGACAATAATCCTAGATTAAATATTATCCTAGAAACAGTTTCACCCAAGTGATTCAGACACGATTAGCTGGCCCATTTAAATGTCGCTTGCTGAGATTTTGTTCTGTCCTAACTGATTTTCTAATCCATGCCATCAATCATTAGGGTACATGAACAGGAAATGAGATCAAGAAATGAACGAGCTCTGTTTGACTCAGCTCAGCAATTGTGCATGCATTAAATTCAAGAGCTGTAAAGAAAACCTTCACATCACAATCATCTGTTCCATATGTATCTTAAATCCTCACTACGAATGATCTTGATGTTAGAAGCCCAGGATAGAGCTGATCTCACCGCTTACTTAATCCCTTTTTTTACTATTTACCATTAATACCAACATCAATATATATTATAACAATTTTTACAAAAAAAAAAATGGCTTAGAGAAGTTAGAAGCCTTGCCTAAAGCAATAGTCGCAGAAGAACTTTAGTCTGAGGCTCTTAAGACCAAAACAAGACATATTCAGTCACCCACCCTGTCTCTCATAGTCTAAATAGAAATTTGTATAGATGAGGAAACAGAACACACTTTCCAATTACTAAATTAAGCTATGGGGCTTTTAAAAATAAAGGATACATAGTTCAAAAACAAGGAAAAGTTACTCAAACCATTTTCATGAATCAGTTGAGCAAATTTCATTTGCAACTTGGGGCAAAGACAGATGGAACAATTCCATCTTGACTTTCCACCTGTCTAGAGACTAAACTTTATTAACTAAACATATTATTTATTAATCTAAACATATATGAATTAATCTAAAACATATATGAAAAATATAGAGGAGCCAAATATTTCCTGGGAATTGATCTAGAAAGAAAAAATATAAAATGTTGAAGTTGGCAAGATTTCTAAAACACAGGTACTATTACATCTTTGCCATAAAGCTAAACTGCCATTCTGTGACCTTTTTCCCAGAAGTTCCCCATTTTTAGGGCAGTTATTTGTGGGATATAAATTATATATGTGTGTGTGTGTATGTATATGTATATGATGTATATATACTCACAAATTGTGTGCGTGTGCGTGTGTGTGTGTGTGTGTGTGTGTGTGTGTGTGTGTAGGAATGTGCTCATGTAGGAAGGGGCCCATAAATGCCAGATGAGAGCTCCAGATACCAGATCTTCCAGAGCTAAAGGTGGTTTTAAGCCACACCATATAGGTGCTGGAAACTCAGTTCATGTCTTTGGGAAAAGCAGCCAGCACTTTTTTCCACTGAGTCATCTCTCCAGGGAGCCCTTTTGTTATTAAATGAACTGCTGAACTAGTAGCTTCTTCCTAGAAGCTAGCCTTGATACAATACAGAACAAGTGTGCTTTCATTTTTGTGTATAGACCTAATGTGCTTTGTGTTCTTGCAATGTTACTACTTTTTCTCCATAATCTCCACTTCAAGGTGAATTCAATTACACATTGCAGTTTCAAGTGCTACAACTGGGTAATACACAGAAGAAATGTTCTAGAAACCTATACCACATACACAGATGTAAGACTCGATTCCATGTGCCTTATGAAGGATGTACCTTCCATTGTAATAATAACAACAGCATTGCCTGTTAGTTTCGATATTGGGTAAATATTACTGGAAGCAGATAACAGGGATAGATGGCTTCACAATCCAATCTTCTATACCAGGTTTACCTTAACTTCCTACTTCATATGTCACCTGGGAAGTTCAACCCTGATTGTTTCTGATGTCTGAAACCCAGCTGATCATCTACCAATATTTTTAGCATTCATTCCCTTTGTTTCTAAGGAAAGCAATAATGCCAAGCATTGCTGGGACTAGGGTTAGGTGAGTGAGGCATACACCTTGATTATAAATTTTGATTTTAAAGAAATATCACATTAAAGTATTTATATCTTCCTTATCTTTTTGTGCCTATTAAATTTTTGCAAACAAAGAGAATGACACACTTTCCTTACCTTAATTTTAGCAACAATTCACAAGTTAAAATGATGGCACCGTTAAGGCCAAGAAGCTTCAGCTCATTTCCCAGACAGATTATATTTCACAGCTGGCCTTCAACTCAAAATCCTCCAGTCTTAGCTTCCTGAGTAGCTGGGATTATAGGTGTATCACATTGTGCTCTTATTTACAACTCAGTTTCAATCATAGCCTTCTAATTCTATTATAAGATTCATCTGTCTCCCTCAACAGCTTACCCTCACAAAGAATTTATTGAATCTCATCAAGGTAGAGTCTTTTACATCAAATCCAAGACCTAAACTTTAATGACTAATTTCTGCTTTACTCTAGAATATACATAGATAATCACTAGGCAAAAATAGATCAGGAAACAGGGTGCCAAAGCTTACAAGTGAAGGAAACATAGCTGGAATCGTCTATTGCTGGCTAGTGCATTAGTCCCAAGGCACTAAGGGCTAAAGCCTTTTAATTAAAAACAATGGGTTTTCCATTCTAAAATTGTGGAACTTGTAAAAGCTAGCTTCAGAAAACTCATTTTTAAAAAAGTCAACCACCAGAAGCAATTCTTAAAAGTTTATAATTGAGCAGGGATGTTGTTAGAATGTTTCACTAGTATGCACAAAGCCATGGATTTGTTCCCCCAGAGGAGCTGTAATTCTAGTGCTCAGGAAGTAGAAACAGGAGGACAAGAAGTTCAAGGTCCTCCACTCTCAGCTACATATTAGGTTTGTAGGCATGTAGTTTGGGAATGGGTCCCTCCTTCTACCATGAATTCTGAGAATTTAACTCCACGTACCAGGCTTGCCCAGTAAGTGCTTTTACCTGCTAAGCCATCTATCTTATCAGCCCCCATTTCTTTTCAGAGTGGAAGGAAAAGGCATGCATGGATACAGCTTATTTGATGGACATTTATGTTTTTCTCTTTTGGGGATACTGTGAATTGTGCTGTGATTAATCATGTACAATTTTCAAATCACTTTTATCTGTAATTTGAAGCTCCCACCATAGAGACAGTCTCCAAGGTCTCAGCTAGTTCTAATATGCTATATCAAGGGCAGAAGAAGAAATGTAGTTATTTCAGGGTTTTTTTTTTTTTTACCTGTATACTAGAATGCAAACTGTACATTAAAATTTAGATGAGTTTTTGATTATTTATGATACAACAAATATAACTATGTGAGTAGAAATAGTTAATCAGTACTGTGTTTTATGGCACTGAATAAGTGCCTTCTAGAACTTTGCATCTAAAATGCCCCTCCTTCACACTTTCAGTATACCTTGAGTTGGCTTTACTTGGGCTTTTATGTCTATGCCTGCTCTCATGGTAACTCACTCAAATCTATGAAAATCTCCTTTTTGTCTGGTTCTCTCTGTCTCTGTCTCTGTCTCTGTCTCTCTCTCCTAGCGTGTGTTGTGGGAGGGTGTACATGCTTGTGAATATGTGTTTTTGTTGGTGTGTTGCTGGGACTACAACTCAAAGCTTCGTGTATGCTGTGCAAGTGTATCAGTTTTGAATCTCACTTTCTCTTTGGATTCAGAGCACATCCCACAAAGAGCCTGGTCCTCCCTCATTCCTCTTCTCAGAATCATCAGCAAAACAATTTGACAAATGACTTATATTTAGCTAAGATTTATACTGTGCATATACTTCTAATGCCAGCACTCTGGAGGCTGAGAAAGGAAAATCTTGAATTTGAAGCCAGCCCAGGTTAGGTATATTTTGAGATGAAAGAAAGAAACAGGACGGGAGAGGAGAGAAAGATGATGTATATAGGGCTAAGAAAACTTTATCTTCAGCACTTTAAAAATACGCAGAGCTAATAAAGTAATTCAATTCTTCTGAATGAATTTATTGAGTTTCTATATGTTAAATCATGAGCTGGGTACTGAGCCTACACAGGTCAAAGAAGGAGAATTCATGGATTAAGTCTCCAAATTGTTGGAGTGTGAATAGGTAGCTAGAGTAACACAGATAAGCACTGCTAAGCTTTAGGTCATAGAGACAGCAAGTAGTAGCTTTTGAATCCCAGTTGTATGGGAGGCTGTGCTCAGTGAGCTAGAGCTGCCAGTGTTTCAAGGTTCCATGTGAATAACATTATTTAAGTATTCATGCCATCCAGAACACACTACCATATTCTTCATGCTTCACAGGTTTCTCTGTCTTTCCTATGTTTGGTAATTAGAAAAGATTAAGAGGACAGTTGAGAAGGTGGCCTTAAAAATAATAGTTAAAGAACAGCCTTTGTCTGCCAAGCTATCTATCATATTCACACACACACACACACACACACACACACACACACACACACACACACACACAGAGTTTAAAAAATAAGGGCTGGAGAGATGGCTCAGCAGTTTAGAATACGTCTTGCTCTTTCAGTGGACCAGACTTTGATTCCCAGAACCCACATTGTGACTCAAAATCATTTTTAACTATAAATCTAGGGGATCTAACACCCTCCTGTACTTCAAAGGCACCAGACAGGCCCATAGCATATGCCCATATACATACAGGCAAAAGATTCATATAGACATAAAAATAAATCTTAAAATCAATCAATCAAACAAACAAACACCAAAACCAAGCAACAACAACAACAGGAGAGTTTCTAACTCCTGGGAATTCATCATTTTCATTAGAGAGAAAAACGTGGAAATGTAGGTAAATGTATTCTCATAACTTCTCCAGTGCCCAGTGTTCACTCTTTCAGAAGTAGCAGCAAACAATTCATTCTACCATGGCAGAGTATGAGAGGCATGTAGGGGATGATGCAGAACAATGTCAATGCAGAGAATGTGACATTTGAGGGACTTCTGTACTTAGAAATAAAAGCAAAAAAAAAGTTTTCAATAGAATTTTTAAAGTTTTAATATAGTCTTCCACATACTATCATACATCCAGATTCCAACTCATTGAAAATCAGGTCAATTACAGTGACAGGAAGGATGATTTATTGTATGAAAGAAACAGCATCTTCTGTTATATGTCAACCTCAAAAGTACCTCCAGAACCTCCTGAATTTTATATACATTATTATTTTTTAAAACAACTGCAAAAAATCAAAATATCAGATGCCAAAAATAACCAGACTGAAAATCTAATTTTATACACACTATTATTTAAAAAAAAAAACTGCACATAAATCAAAATATCACACATCAAAAACTAACCAGACTGAAAATCTACTCAATAAACTGTTGCACAGTTGCAATAGGCATTTAGAATGGAAGCTGTGAAGTTTCACATTAAATTTTACTCTTTCAGTATCAAATTTATTTTATGTACTTAACTATAAAAAAACAAATAAACAAACAAAATACATGACATACTTAGAACCAGAAAAGCAGTGACCTTTAGAGTCTCTTTCATAACCCGTTTCCATTACATGCGTGCAGCACATCCTAAACTGAGATGATTACCTCATCATCCATTAAGCTAAAGACTTCAGGGTGTTTTCAAATGGAAAAGAATTTATTTTCCAGTTGCCATGTTTTTTTCTCTATATATTGCTCCTATTCTTGAACTTCAATGCCTCCTACTAAAAGTTGTTCAACAGAGGAGGGCGCTGAGCAGGGAAAGAGACAGCAGCTCTCCTTGACATTATAGTACATGAGAGAACATGAGCACGGGGGGGGGGGGGGGAGAGGGGGGTGGCCCTGGAACTGAGCTTTCCTAGTTTATTCTCTCCGTGGGATAAAGACCTCTTTCTTTCCTTCTTTCTTCTACCTACTTGCAAGGTTGAGGCTCAACGAAGTCCGTCCCACTTTTCTCCTGTCTAGTCCCCTTCAGCCTGAGAGAACTGGGTGAGTGACACTAAAGGCTGCAGATAGGAAGAAATCCTTAAGACTTGGTTTCCTCTCTGTGCAGAGGAAAGA
The DNA here is from genome assembly GCF_011762505.2 of Arvicanthis niloticus. Lineage (NCBI taxonomy): Eukaryota > Metazoa > Chordata > Mammalia > Rodentia > Muridae > Arvicanthis > Arvicanthis niloticus. The sequence continues at coordinate 33,379,187 of NC_047679.1, forward strand.
CAAGCCCTCTAGCTTGTTCCCGTGTCTAGAGGGAAGTCTGGGGTTTTGGTTTGTGTTGCTTCTGTATCTTTTACCTCCTGTTTACAGCAGAATTTGTCCCCTTGGTTTGTCAGTGGAATTTCTCCCCTAGTACACTAGGTTCTTCTAAAAAGAAGAAGGAAAACTAAAGCTTTCATTTAACTCCACCTACCTACATGTGCATGAACATTTTTTTGGATCTTGATAACCCCTGTTCTGATCTGTTAGTCAGTCAGAACCAGGCATGTTGTAGAAAGGCATCTGGCATTGAATTCTTTCACTGAATAGAATTTTGTTTTGCTTTGTCTTGTTTTGCAGTGAGAGCGGTGGAACTCGGGGCCTAGTAAGTACTAGATGCTTAAGTGCTTTATCTTTGAACTATATCACCAGCCCTTGGTTCCTGAAGCAAGATCTCCCTATGTTGTCCACATATCTCCCTATATTGGCCTCCACTTAAAATTTTCCTGCTTTCACCTATCTATTGCAGGAACTACAGGTTTGTGCTATGATGGCTTAACATTTTTTTTTCGTAATGCTGAGAATCCAGGAGCTTGTACAAAGTAAGAAAGTTTTCAATCAGTGAGCTACATCCAAGTCCAAAGAGATATCACCAAAAATGTCTAACCAATTAATAAGAAGGAAGGAAAATGTCCTATTGGCAGAACCAAAGCATGTAACCAAAGTCCTGAAAGTTCTGTCTCATTCACAACTATGGTTTCTATATGTGGCACAGAGCCTAATACACTGTAATTACATAATGTGATTGACTAAATGACTAAAACAGAGTAGTGGCAGTTCTCATATATTCAGTATTTATCTCAGTACTTACATGTTGAGAATGAATAATAAAGACATATTAAATAAATTAGGGATTAGCAATAGACAGAAATATTAATTGAGTACTTGTTGATCAATTATCTCATGTAATTCTCATAAAAAAACAAAGAACTTTATATCTCCAGTTTACAAATAAAAAAATCACATTTCAAAGACATTAAGTAATGGTCCCCAAAGGCATTATGCCTAACAAGCAATAGATAGCAAGAATTTGACAAATTGTTCTTATCAGATGTGTAATTAGTTGTGTCCTTCTCCACCAGCAGAAACATTGGACACTCCAGCCTTGCTGGAGGAAACTGGTAATGAGAGAAGACCTAAGGAAATTGTAGGCTCATGACTCCAACGGTCTAAATGATCATGGGGTCTCAGACTGCAAGACTCAAGTTCCTCTCTCATGTACACATTCAGCATTTCAAGGCCTTCAAACGATGTTTCTTCCTTTTTTGACTTGTTTCTGCTTAGGAACAGATGTCTTCTTACTTTAGCAAATTAGAAGGTAATGATTAAATCCAGGATTCCAGCTTAATTGATGGTTTACAGTTAACATATTGCAAAAAAAAATGTCCTAAAAAATGTCATGTCAAGTGTGGTGACACATACGTGGCATCCTAGCACTTTCCAGACAAGCCTGAGCTACATAGTAAGAACCCCTCCCCCCCCCCCCCCGCAGCACACACCCAAATGGCATACGGATTACATCTATTTTGTGCTAGGAGGAATAATTGTAAATGGCCCAACTGGTTTAGAAGTTATTTCCAACCTGTTTTATCTTGCCCTTACACCAGATCATTCTTTCATTTTAAAAAAGATTTTTCTTTAATTAGCATGTAGTATAATGAGTTTCTATGTGATATTTTCATAACATATATCATTATACTTAGTTGTTCTTTCTGCTCCACCTCCTTAGCCTATTCTTCTCCCTCTTCTTTAATAAATAGTCCTTTCCTTAATAAATAGTCCCTTCTCAGACTTGTATGTCACATATATTCTACTGCTATTCCTTGGTTTCTCTCCTCAATCTCATAATCATTGCCCTTTTGTGACATATTGAACTTCCTCAGCATCTTAGTCAGTGTTCTATTGCTGTGAAGAGACACCATGACCATGGAAACTCTTAAAAAGACAATATTTAGTTAGGGCTGACTTACAGGTTCAGAGGTTCAGTCCATTATCATCAAGGCAGGAAGCATGGCAGCATGCAGGCAGACATGATGCTGGAGAAGGAGCTGAAAGTTCTACATCTTCATCCTGCAGGCAGCAGAAGGAAACTGAGTGTCACACTAAAAAGCCAGCCCCCAACCTGTTTCACACTTCCTCCAACAAGGCCATACCTTCTAATAGTTTCACTACTTATGGGCCCATGGGGGCCAATTACATTCAAAGTACCATGCTCAGGAATAATAAATATGCAATGATTCTTACTTTGATGTCTTCTAAACAATGAGATCTGTCCTAAATGGTGTACAATCACAAATCATCACAGAGGTCACATAATCAGTGCTATTGCCCTTTGTTTGGAGCATTTTATCTGCCTGGCCAGACATCATGGAAACAAGGTCCAGTCAAGAACCTATCACCTAGGATAAACTATTTACAACCTTATCTCACTTTAGAATCAGATCTCATCATCTATAATGTAATCAGCCTTCAACTGTAAGTCACACTTGGAAATATTTGTAAAGAAAGCTTAGAGAGAAGGCAAAGGTAGCAGAATATGTTGGTACACACCCATAATCACACTTGGAAGACAGAGGCAATAGGACTGTGAATTTGAAGACAACCTGTGACACTTATGGACAAGTGCAGCTTCCTTCAGCCTCTTCAAGTAGCAGGTTCCTACTAGCATGGTCTGTCTACTTAACCTGGTCTATAAGCATTATTGATTCATACTATAGGCAGAATTCTACTTAGCAGTTTTGATTTTTGGAAGTGGGGATGGTAAGAGGAAGGTAAGACAGAGGAAGAAGGCTTAGAATGATGAAGTTATGGAGACAGCACTTGTCAATCATAGTTCCTGTTGTAATTTTTTAAAAAGATACATACATAGGAGCATAGTGGTACAGGCATAGAAGATCAGCTCTAGGAGGCTGAGGTGAGAGCCTCAATTTAAAGGCTAGCTTGTGTTACATAGTTGCACCCATAAGAAAAACACAAAACAGACATGTACCAAACAGATGTTTGGTTCTGTAATGCACATGAGGTCATGCTTCAATATCACAGCAACACACAAAAAAAATCATAATAAAACCAGACATAAAGAAACTAGACTAGAGAAACTGAATTTGTAAGACATAGACCAAATGTGTTGATTATTTGATTTTCATCTAGACTCTAAATCAGTACAGTATTTGATATAATAGCTCTTTTTATGCTTATAATTTTTATAAGGAGATATATAAGGGCTGGGACTGCCCAGGTACTTAATTAAAGATTGACTAAGCAAAAGTCAGGAAACTAGTTGTATTTCTGACTTTGCCACTGTCTAGCTGTGAGACCACAAACTAGTAGACTAGCATCTTTGGACTTCAGTTTTCCATAGGGAGATGATGAGGAATTTAGAAGAGAACCAGGAATATTTTATGCTTGTGTAATGACAGAAATGTGCACAACATACATTGGAAGCACTGGAAGATAAAAATAGACAAAACATTGATCTGGTTTTGTTATCTGTGTTTTCATTGATTTCTAGGATTGAAGAAAAACTTTTATGCATCCAAATAATGTTCATGTAGATTACCCTTACTTAGACTGACAATTTACTTCCTAGTTTTTCTGAATATAGAAATAAGAGAAATGTATGATCTCTTTTTCTGTGTAGCATCAAATATATTTTCCTATAAAACAATCATTCTGGTATCTTAAATGCCAAACAGAGAGTCTTATAGAGAAAATCTAGGACACTTGGAGATAAGACAGCTTTACACAAACACAGAGGTGTATATGATCTCATGAGGGAAATGATTACAGCAAAATTTACAGAAGTCTTTCACATCTGTCAAAATCTATCAATGCATAAAACATTAAACACAATTTGAAAGTTTCTCCATTGATTTACAACAAATAAACTTAAGCCTGTTAAATAGTGAATTTATTTTTATATGCTTCTGCAGGTAGGGTGGCTGGGAAAGCTGTGGGTTCCTCCAGGGGGAAGTTGGGCACAGTAGCTGTGGCTACTGCTGGCTCATTAAAGGACTTCTCCACGGTTCCTCATGGCACGGCCCCAATGACATGAGAAAGTCCATGGGTTTTTACAGGCTTTAATGTCATGGCAGATTGTGGTTGGATCTGGATGTGCACCCCTCGTGAAACTCAGGGCAGACTTGAGTTAAATAAGGAGGGTAAAGGGGAGTAGGGTCTAGAGAAGAATGCTCAATTGGCTCTACCCTCTGGCCTTCAGGCATCTCATTAGTATGTCAATCTCTCTAGGGCCTGAGGCCTGTTCCTTGTGACTGATGGCCATAGACCTCTCTGTAGGAAGGGCTGTGGAGGGCTGAAGCTAATTGAAAAGAACCAGGGCCTGGGAGCAGAGCTGAAATCCTGCCGTCCAATAAGGGTTCGGGGTTCCAGGCTTATGCTCGACCAAGCACGCAGCTGCTTCTCACAGCCCACCGCCCCACATGCTTCTGTTTAATAACATATGCTGTACATTGACAAACCTACTAACATTTTACTTCAAGAAATACAGTTTTCAATTCAAATTGGTGACTTTTTAACTTATATTAATATATCTTTTATCTCCATTATAATACAATATCTTTCTAGTGGTTCATTTTTAATCGACGAATATATGAAAATTTTTTTGTTCCCCTTAGTGTTGGAGATAGTGCCAGAGCCTCAAAAACATTAGGCAAGCATTCGACCATGGAGTTACATCCCCATCAGGAATTGGGAAGTTTAAAAATATATCATATTATTATTACAGAACTATGGGTTTGATTTAACAATTGAGGTAAATTAGGGTAGCAGCATGGACTGTTGAAACTAATTCTCAACCATAGCCAGGCAGTGGTGGCACATGCTTTTATTCCCAGCACTTGGGAGGCAGAGGTAAGCAGATTTCTGATTTAGAGGCCAGCCTGGTCTACCGAGTGAGTTTCAGAATAGCTAGAGATACACAGAGAAACCCTGTCTCAAAAAATCAAAAAATTGCAACCATAAGAAAACATTTGATTTTCTAAAAATATGATCAATATGAGTATATAGTTAGGAATAGGACAATACTAGAGACTACAGCATGAATAAGTAAGACATTTTTCATTAGTGACCACTTAAAATTTTGACTTTAGAAACCTCTAAGACAGCTGACAAGCTGGCTCAGTGGGTTAAAGCACTTGCCACATAAGCCTGAGAGTCTAATTCCCAGGACCCACATGGAAGAAAGAGATGAGTGACACCCAAAAATTATCCTCTAATCTCCACATATGTGCCATGGAATACACATACACACACACACAAACACACATACAGAGAGACAGAGAGAGAGACAGAGACAGAGACAGAGAGAGAGAGAGAATAACAACAACAACAACAAACAATTTTTAAAGAAAATAGGAAGACATTTATTTTTATTGTTTTTTGTTTTTTACTTTTGTGGTCATAGGGTTGAATCCAGAGACATTCACATGCTAGTCTATATCTACCTACACCTCCCTTTCTGAGGAGCCGGGTCAAAGATGTGTGCCACCACAGTCAGAAAAATTGTTGTGATGAATTTCAAGCATTCTAGTAACTTGGGTCATTTCACAGATTCCTCAATATCAACTTGAATTACTGAAATGGATAATTCTAAAAAAAAAAAAAAAATCAAACTTCTTTTCTGGTCTGAGGTGGCTAACAGTAGCCAACTTGAGGAGTTCCTCCATGGAAATCCTCTATAAGGTAGGCATGGCCTGAGTTTCCATGGACATGTTCATATCCTTGTAGTTTGGGTTCCAACCCAGGCTCACAACCATCATTAGAGACATATTACCTTTCAAAAATACTCTGAATATAATGCCAGCATATGTTAGTTACTTATTTCACTGCTGCAACAACATACCTGATAATAGAAAGTTAGAAAAGGAAGGAAGGAAGGAAGGAAGGAAGGAAGGAAGGAAGGAAGGAAGGAAGGCAGGCTGGTTTGTTTTGGCTCATAGTTTGGTGGTCCAGTCCATGCACTTAAGTCAGCTGGCCATGTTACATATGCTGTCAGTAAGAAAAGCACAATGAATGCTCATGGTTAGCTAGCTTTCTCCAGTGAAGACCCCAGTCTTCAAAATGGTACTGCCTACATTTGGAGGGGGTATCCTCTCCTCAATTAGCCTAAACCAACCAATCCCTCGAAGGCTTTTCTAGAAGGTTGTCTCTTAAAAGATTCTAGATGCTGTCAAATTAAGTCAATATTAACCATCATATAGCTGATACATCAGCTAGAAAAGTGTCTACTACCTCAGCAACTTGAAACCCCATACAATCTGATCAAAAAGCATAGCAATTTCCCCATGATATCTTCTGCTGGGGACACAAGCTAGGCCAAGCCCATGAACCCAGGAGGTTATTAGAAATAACTGGCAGCAAGATGAGCATGTCAAAGGCTGGAAGGCACCAACAACATGTAATCCTTCACACCAATGAATTCTACATTTTTTAATTTACTACAATTTACACGAGAAGGCTAGACAAAAGTTTAAAAAGAAACAATGTATTGAAATTGAGTTAAGTGAAAAAGTGTGACATATTGGAACACACCTCTAATCCTGGTAGTTGGGAGGTAGGTGTTTGAAACCAATCTGGCTAAACAGAAATATTTTGCATCAAAAATCAAAAAGAAAGTGACCTCTGCTACCCCACCGTGTACCCAGTACCCAGTACTACATCCTTCTTCAGGGTCTAGCATGAAGGATATCCCTGACCACCTCACCCACGGTTTTTCTCCAACCCACCAGATTGAGCCTGAGTCCTACATACAGTGCACCAGCCTACTTTGACACGACAAAGGAGCTCTAAGGGCCAGGATCAACCCTACCTATCTTCAAACTCCTGAGCTCTTTTATAATGTATCCACCTTTTCCACTCAGCCAGATTTACCCTCACACTACAGGTTTGGAAGTAGAAGTACATTCTGTATATCATCTCAGACCCATCTGTCTACCTGACTTCATTCTATCCCAACAATTTCCAATCTCTAGACCCACCCCATGCCCCACATTTTCTCTTCTTCCTCACTCAACCTGTGCTATGCACAACAAACTCAGAACTAACAAAGAAAGCCCACATGCCCAACAATACTAAAGATCAAGCCAGTAGGCACTGTTCAAAACGTACCAGTTCTGTACAAATGTTTACCGATGAAAATTACCTGGGTGAATTCCAGACACAAAATATAAATGAACAATCAAATCACAAACTTCATAAAAGGGCTTAAAAAGTTTAAAGAAGATACAAAGAAACATATCAATAAAATCAAGGAGAAGGGGCTTAAGGAGAGATACCCAAGAAAACACAAACATAAAGCTGGTAGAAATGACAAAGACAACACAAGACTTGGGAGCAGAATTCAATTAAAAGATAGAAATGTTGAAGAAGACACAAGTTGAAATGAAGTTAGAACTGAAAATTCCAGGAAACTTACCAGAAAATTCAAAGGAAAGCCTCACAAACAGAATGACTCAAACACAAAATAGAATATCAGGGATCTAAGATAAAGCAACAAATTTAGATCAAATATTCAAGGAGTATTACTAAACAAACAAAAACCACAGGAAAGGAACACATAAGAAATGTAGAACACCATGAGAAGATAAAAACTCCAACATAATCATCTTTTTTCCCTATTTGCCAAGCTGTGATTGTTTATTAACTGACCAGATTACAAAAATACCATGGGCAACACCTTAGTTCATCCATCTAATAAGCCTGTTTATCTGATCTCCCCTGTTGCCAGCATCTCCACCTTCTACAAAGTGAGTTGTCTTTTTCTTCATTCCACCTCGTGGGGAAGATAATTTGAAAGGCCACAGGAAGTTATCTGCTTCCTTGAAGTGTTTCCCAACTGTATAGATCTCATGAATTAGATCCTCCATGCAGATGATGCCAAATTTACCAACAGAGTGAGCGATCAAGGAATTGTCTGTCAAGACAATCCGCTTCTTATTGATTTTGCTATAAGCCTCGCTTTTAGATGAGCTCATTTACTGACTTCCGGTTGCGGTACCCACATGCAATGTACGGTTCCACAATCCTCAGCATGTTAACGAAAGCCTCGTTGAGCTTAACAAAGGTGCCATTGAAGATCTGTCGAAGACAAAGAAGCTGCAATACCTTGCAGCTTAGTCCACTGATACCTCAGATTCTGATGACAAATGCCAATTTTGGTTCTGCGGTCACATAGAAGTTGCCAGCTTTCCTTGCCATCCTGGCTATGCGAATCTCAGTCCAGTACATCTGCCTGGACTCCATGTGATAGTGCTTTCCCTTCTCATAGATGAGCTTCCTTCTTGCCTTTAGTAATGTCTTCAGAGCAAACTTCTACAGGCACTTCACCTTCAACTCTGCCAAGTTTTTTCCCTTTTTCTTGGGTTTCTGGCACAGCAGGAACCCTTTTCTTAAAGAGTTTCTGGCACAGCAGGGAACCGTCTTTTTCTTCTCTGGCACAGCCTCCATGGTTCCAGCCAGAAAAAGAGAGAAATCTGACACATGCCATGATTATTATCTTAATTACTATTCTATTGCTGTGAAGAGAGACACAAGGAAACTCTTATAGTCGGGACAGGTGCATGAGAGAGAGAGAGAGAGAGAGAGAGAGAGAGAGAGAGAGAGAGAGAGAGAGAGAGAGAGAGAGAGAGAGAGAGAGCAGAGAGAGATACTGGACCTGGCTTAGGCTTTTGAAACCTCCAAAACCCACCCCCAGTCACACACATCCTCCAGCAATGCCATATCTTCTAATCCTTTCAAAATTGTCACTCCACATTCAAGTATGTGAGTCTGTGAGGTGGCCTTTATTCAAACCACCACAATCATAGAAGAAAATTTCTCCAAACTATAGAAAGACACACCCATAGAGATAAAAGCAGCAAGTACATACAAAACTAAGTAGACAAGACCAGAAAAGAAATTCTGAAAAGTATATCATGCTTAAAGCACTAAGAATACATGGCAATGAAAGAGTATTGAAAGCTACAAGAGATATTCCCTGGGGAATCTCACCAGATCTTGGTACAGACCAGTTTTTAGCTCTTTCCCGGTTTAGCTCTTAACCCTCCCTTTTAGCCCATTCCGATTCTGTGGTGTCAGAAGCTGATACCTAGAAACACTTTCTACCATGGATCCCCAGTGGCCACATCTGGCTGGGACTCACATAAGTGACTTTCACTACATTCCCACTGTCACCTTCAGACCTGTAGCAGTGTGCTTGCAGGTATCTCTTTGTCCACCTCAACTCCATTCACTGGAGACTCTAACTCTTGCAACAGACCTGAGATCCCTCTAGACCTTTTGTCTTTATTTCTCCAGACAGAATCTTGGTCCTATTGCAGCCTACTTTCAGGATTCCTTCCTCCTGCCACACCTCTAAGTCACTAGGGACCTGCTTCTTGGTGTGAACAGGATCCTACTAGCTCTTTTCCACAGCCCTTGTCAGCCCTTTCTCCTATTTCATTTTTATTCTTCTCTGTCACCCATTTACCTGCAGAAACACCCTTCCAAAGAACCCACAGCTACCATACTTTTCAAAGATCCAGAGATGGCAATGGAAACCAATGAATGAAATACCCATAGAACAAAGACAAGAACAGATAACAATACCTAGGGTTGCTTCAAACATCATAACTTCAAATGCCTAGACACTAGTGCAAAACTACAAACAGAAACAGCCAAGACAATATTTTTTCACCAGGATCCAATAACCCTACTATATTAGGCCCTAAAAATGCAATATAGCTGAAGCACAAGACAAGGGTTGAAATAGCAATTATTAATATGTTCAAGGACCTTAAAAAGATCTTCAAAGAAGTCTTTGAAAACACAAACAAATGGTGAAATGAAGTAATGAAAACAATTTAAGACATGAAAATAGAAGTAGAATCACTAAAGAAAAGCCAACTGAAATACAATTTGAAATAAAAATTTAGGAATTAAAATGAAAACCTCAGAGGTAAACCTAGCCAACAGATTATAAGACATGAAAGACAAAATCTCAGGTGTTGAAGACAAGGTAGAAGAAATAATGAATACCTCAGTCAAAGAATATGTTAAATATAAAGATATCCAGACACAAAGCATCTAGAACATCCAGGATACTATAAAAAGACCAAATTATGAATAATAAAAATAGAAGGAAAAGAAACACAATCAAAGGCACTGAAAATATTTTCAACAAAATAATTGTACAAAAATTTTCCAACCTAAAGAAGGCATTACCTATCAAGATACAAGGATTATACAGACCACCCAATAAGCAGGATCAGAAAAAAAAATTCCCTATGACTCATAATAATCAAAACACTAGATATATAAAACAAAATAAAAAATTATATTAAAAGCTACAAGGGAAAAATACCAAGTCACATATAAAAGAAGACCTTGTTAGAATAATGCTTGATTTCTCAATGGAGACTCTGAAAAGCCAGAAGGGCCTGTGCAGATGTTCTACAAATTCTGAAAAACTACAGGTGCCAGCCCAGACTACTATACCCAGCCTGACTTTCAATTACAATAGATGGAGAAAATAAGACATAATAAAATCAAATTTAAGCAATATCTATCCACAAACCCTGTAGGCTTAGATTTTTCAAAATCCACGTTAATAAGGGTTCTTAAATGCTTCAACCTCTTTTAACGGTAGAGGAGAAGGATAGTTAGTAGATCAAGGGGGATGTGGACTTGTTTAGGAGTAGTTCTTTTGGGTGATCCCAGTCTTTGTTGTCAGGATATCAGCAGTCCAGTCCAGAACATCAAACATGAATCAGTAAAAGTAGATTGATCCAGAAGAAACTTTGAGGCCACCAAATTGGCATGAATCTGCAGAAGCAGTAGGAAACAGCTGGAATACCATGCATTTCTCTCTTGGAAGTCACATGGGAAGATTCACGAAGACCAGCAAAGCATTGCAAGGTGAACCAATGCAAGAGCATCCCCTTACTGTCTGTGGGGTTATATTTATGTTCTTTCTAAACCCTGTGGGCCCTCTCAAGCGACTGCTCCAGCAAAACATCCTTTCACATGTCTGTCTCAGCAAAACATCCTCTCATAAGACAGATTCCAGAAAAAAACATCACATGACATAACTGAGTCTCCAAAGAAATCAGAAATTTTCACATCAAACCCCAGCCATACAGAAGGTGCTAATAGGAAAGGTTCAACATGAAGAAGTTAACTACACCCAAGAAATCACAGGAATAAATAATTTCAGACCAACAAATCAAAAGAAAGGAGAAAAAACTCACACCACCACAACAAAATAACAGGAATCAATAAACACTGCTCATTGATGACTCTCAACATCAATGACCTCAATTCTCCAACAAAAAAGATACAGACTAACATATTGGAGTAGAAAACAGGATCCATATTTCTGTTGCATCAAAAGACTACACATCACCTTCAAGGATAGAGATTACCTCAGGGTAAAAGATGTAAAAAGATACTCTAAGCATAAAAGATGTAAAAAGATATTCTAAGCAAATAGACTCAAGAAGCAAGCTGGTGTGGCTGTGGTGGTTTGAATAGGTATAGCCCTCATAGACCCATGTGTTTGAACGCTTGACCCATAGGGAGGAGCACTATTAGGAGGTGTGGCTTTGCTGGAGGAAACTTGTCACTGTGGAGGCAGGCTGTGAGGTCTCATATATGTTTAAGCTACACCCACTGTAAAAGACACAGTCTCCTTCTGCTGCTTGCAGATAAAGATGTAGAACTCTCAGCTTCTTCTCAAGGATCATGCTGGCTTGCATGCTGCCATACTTTCTGCCATGATGATAGTGGATTAAGTCTTGGAAACACAAGGCAGCCCCAATTAAATGTTGTCCTTTATAAGAGTTGCCTTGGTCATGTTTCTTCACAGCAATGAAACCTTAACTAAGATAGTAGCCATTTTAATATCTGACAAAATAGATTTTAAACCAAACTAAATCAGAGACAGTACATACTCATCAAAGAAAAAAAATCACAAGATAATATTATAATTTTTAGACAAGTCAAATAGGCAAAAACTAAGCAGAAAACACTGGGGTTAACTAATGTTATAAACCAAATGTACCTAAGAGAACATTTTATTCAAACACGAAAGAATATACCTTCTTCTCAGTTGCTAGTGGAACTATTTCTCCAAAATTGACCACATACTTGGACACACACACACACAAAATGTCTCAATAGATTTATAAAACTGAAATAATACCTTGTATCCTATCTGACTACTCTGGATTAAAACTGGATATCATCAACAACAGAAACAACAGAAAGTTTACAAACTTATAGAAATTGAACAACTTACTACTGAATAAAAGGGTAAATACATAAATCAAAAAGATTTATTTAAAAAAAAACAAGTGGGAAACAAACATTCAAATATATAAGACTATATGGACCAAGCCATTCTTATTCAAACCATCACCAGATCATTAAAGAAATTTCTCTTTGCAAAAGAGGGAGACCACCACTACAGAAAATTACATCTAAGCTAAATGCAGAGGTACATAACACAGTCTCAACTGGTACAGCTACAAAACACTCATGCATGTAAAGCCCATGGAACATTTTGGAGGAAGGGATGGAAAGCTTGTAAGATCCAGAGGTTCAGGAAGTTTGCAGTGAGGTTGTGTCTTCTAGTAATGACAAAAGTTACACCCATAAGGTCTCACCAATACTTAGTGCAAAGGGGGTGGGGAAAAGTTCATGAGGCCCCAACCCTACATAAAGAATTACAGATCATTGAGGAATGCTGAGAACAGGAGAAATAATCTTCACCAGGGAAAAGGACACAAACTAGTGGTTATTCAATACCAAGTGTTCAACCCTGAAAATATGCATACAAGTAACATTATACAGACTAAGCGGGTTATGTGTCTGCTCTTGTGTGCACCAAATATCAATCCATTAATGTAAAAAGAAACCATACATTTCAAGAATAGGAAAGGGTATATGGGAGGTTTTGGAGGTAAGAAAGGGAAAAAATAAATGCAAAATATTGAAATCACATCTTAAGGTGACAAGCAATGCATGTCACTCATGACAAGCAGTATGAAGTTTTATTTATTGGATATGTGTGTAGCTCAGTAGTAAAGTACTTTTCCAGGGGGCATAAGGTCTGGGTTTGATCTCAGTACTATGAATGAATGAATAGATGAATGAACAAATGAAACAAATAGACTACATGCACATACTTTTGCTGCAGCACACACATACATTTTTGAAGGAGACATTTAAATGTGTTCCAATTCTGTCAGTTTTAAGGTCATTGGTCTCCTTTCATCTTCTTACCTGCGTCTTTTAACTATATCATCCTTCCATGAGAAATGACTCGCTCCCAAGTATTCCAATTCCAAAATGAGTTCTCAGGCAATAACCTTTGTGCTGGCCAGCAGACTCTGCCAAACATCATGTACACTGGGGCAAAACATGAAACCGCTCCTAGTTGCTTAGACAAACATGAGGCTACTTGGGTGGAGTTTATTTACTCTCTTGCATTTTCCTCTTTGAAGTATCCTCTATTTTCTTGAATTCTCTCTTAACACTTAATTGCCAGTTTGCAAATGGTACAAAGACTGGTAAGATGTATTCTGAACTTTGAAATCTGTTACATATACCCAGGGGCCATAGGGAAAAGTGGGGGTGTCTTACACTTTGAGTACTAACAGGCAATTATTTTCTATGATCTTCTTATTGGGTAACTTCCATACCCAGATTCAAAGTGCTGATATTTTTAGGAGGCCTAAGGTAGTTGATTGCACTTTTCAGATCTCCTACATATTTATGAGGAGTTAGCGCCTTGATCTCTTGAATTGATGGATGAACAATAATCTCCCCTTAGGACATCACATCAGGAGGCATGATCAGACTGGAGATAAGTCACACTGGCTGAGTTACAAACTGTCCTGCATCATCATTCTAATTGTACCTGGTGTTTTCATCTGGGAGGCTGCATCCCTTCTCCCCACAACTAGAATCTTAAGAGCTTCAATCATTGAACTACAAGTCTCTATATAGTAAGAATCATGCTAGTGAAATATTGGAGGCAGGTTACTTTAAAATGAAAAAAAGACTTATTTAGCTCACAGATGTCTAGGCTGGAAATGCAAACAACATGACAGGTTCTGGTAACGGGCTCTGTTGACTGTCTTGTACTGTGGCATAAATGCATGTATATTTCTGTGTCTATGTGGTATCTTTCCCTCTCTTTATAAGACTACCAAGATTCACTTGGAGGGTGCTGCATCAACCTTTACCTCATAGTTACATTGCTTGTAAAGTGTGTGTCTGTGTGTCTGTGTGTCTGTGTGTCTCTCTGTCTCTGTCTGTCTCTCTGTCTGTCTGTCTGTCTGTTTCTCTCTCTCTCTCTCTCTCTTTCTCTCTCTCTCTCTCTCTCTGTGTGTGTGTGTGTGTGTTCGCATGTGTGTGCATGTCTGTATAGAGGGGCAGGAGGCAAAAGTTGGTGTAACGTGTCTTTCTCACCCTTCACCTTATGTTTTAAGTCAGTGTCTCTCAGTGCATCTGGAGTACACTTGATTTGGCTAGACTAACTGGCCAGCAAGCACTTCGGTTATCCTGTCTCCACAGAAACTGAGATTACAGGCTCATGCCCCTGTGAAGTTTTTCTTTTACATAGTTACTGAGGATCACATTCATACTTGTGAAGTAAACATTTTGGGACTGAACCATCTCCCTAGTCTCTGATCTTGACTGGGGCTTCAGGCTTGCAAGGCAGTCATTCTATCAATGAGCTACACCTCCTGCCCTGTTTTTAACTTCTTAATAGCATTAAAAGATGACAGATGTAAATCATATTCAAAGCACACTGATAGACCTGAGTATCTTATAAGTTAACTAAATATTGGTCTTTTACTGACCTTTCAAAACATGGTCCTGTGGATTCAGCAATAGACTCTGTGACTCTGCCTCTTAGTACTTATGACTTTGTGTGCTCCCCTCTCCTTCATGTGGCTGGGACCTGTGACTTGCTTTGAACTAGTATAGTGTGGTATAGGCGATAAGATGCCATCCTCACAATTATGGCACAATCTTGTAAGACTCTAATGTGTCAGATAAATGAGAAAAAACAGACACTCATATATAAAACTATGAAACTTCAAGTAATAGAAACAATCAAGAATGAAAGGGCAAACTGTGCATTAGAAGAAAATATTTGCATACCTGTAGACAACCACTATCAAAACAGAAACAATCAGAAAACGGCAAGTAGTAAAGAATATGGAGAGATTGAAACCTTTGTATATCATTGATGGGAATAAGCATTGTGTAGCCACTATGGGAAGCAGTGGTACATCCTTCAAAATGTTAAAATTTCAACCATTATATGATGAAACAATCTCACTTTTTGGTAAAAAAAAAAAAGTCAAGAACAATTTAAAGTCAAGGGTGGTGTCTTATAATCTCAATAGTCTTGAGGCTAAGGCAGGAGGATTGTCAAGAGTTTGAGATCAGCCTGGACAACCCGGGACTATACAGGAAGGAATATTACTCTGTTTTAAAGAAAGGTAATCTCATCCTGTGCTGAAACAGGGATGAACCTTGGAGGCATTATGTTAAGTAAAATAAGCCAGTGTATAGATAGATATAGATAGATAGATAGATAGATAGATAGATAGATAGATAGATAGATAGATAGATAGATATTTTGTTTGATTGTAATTACACAATCTGCTGAAAGCAATTCAAACTCATTCAAACTCGTGGAAATGAAAAGTAGAATTTGACTAAAAGGAGCAGGTGGTGAAAAGGTAAAGGGAAGCCATTATTCCTGGATACAGACTTTTAGTTTTGAAAGATGTGAAAAATGAGCAAGTTCTGGAGTATTTCATTTGTTATTACTCTATACACTTAAAATAGCTAAGAGAAAGCTAGGTGCCATTGTGTTTAACAACTTTAGTTCTTGCACTTGGAAGTCTGAGGCAAGAGGACTATGAGTTTGAAATCACACAAAGACCTTGTCTCAAAACAAACCTAAACTAAAAATGGTTAAGATAACAAATTTTATGTAAGAAATTTTTACTCAGAATTTTTAACACGGTCTTGGTAGCTACTCAAGAGACTTTTCTGGCTTATAAATGGTCACGTTAGGTAAGACTTATATGATAAGAAATAGGCACTCCCCAGAAACTCTAGGCAGCCTGTAGCCAGACACCTGATAGCCAGCAAGAAGTCAAGGTCTACAATCAAGAAATGAATACTGCTGGGCCTGGAGAGATGGTGCAGCACTTAATACATAGTACTTGTTGCTCTTGTGAAAAACCTGAGTTCTGTTCTCAGAACCCATTCAGGCAGGTCACAACCACCTGTAACTCTTAACTCTGGGGCAATGGTTCCCAAACTTCCTAATGCTTTTACCCTTTAATAAAGTTCCTAATGTTGTGGTGACCCCCAAATCATAAAATTATTTCATTGCTACTTCATAACTGTGAATATCAGATATGCTAGTTCATGGGGGTCATGACCCACAGATTGAGAAACTCTGCTCTAGGTTAACTAATGACCTCTTCTCACTTTCTCTGGCACATGCACTAACATTCACACACAAATACACATACACACACACACACACACACACACACACACACACACATGCATACATATGCACATATATACATATATACAGGGATACATCTAATTACAAAATACATCTGTTTAACACAGAGATGATGCAGGGCAGTGGTGGTGCATGCCTTTAATCAGAGCATTTGTGAGGCAGAGGCAGAGGCAGAGGCAGAAGAAGGAGGATCTCTGTGAGTTGGAGGCCAGCCTGGTATACAGAGTGAATTACAGGGCAGCCAGGCCTACACAGAGAGACCCCATCTCAAAAAACCAGGGAGGGGGGAATACTGAATACTGTCAAGATCAGTAATTCGAGTGCACTTGGAGTTGTTTTATCTAGGAATGCAGCTGCCCGGACTGTTGGCCTGTACATTCTACAATAATAAATATGTGTTATTTTAAACAACTGAGTGTGGGGGGACTTTCTGTGTGGTGACTTTCTATGTGGCAACTGATAAACAATACAAAAGGGATGGCATAGGACAACCTGTTTTCAAATAACCAACTTCTGGTGGCATGGTCTACATGAAATATAAAAATCTTTGGGGCACTGAACTTTGTGGAACCTTGAAACAAGGCAAAGAGCAAAACCACTACTTTGGCTATTTTTTTCCATTCACTCTCCTCATCTGTCCAGCTCAGTGATAGGAATTCCCTTTCTCATAAAGAGTCAAATCCAGTATAGTAAACTACAAACACAACTCTATAAGTAAACTGTACACCTTTAGGGCTGGTTATAACACTTCGTGACCTTTTATAATCTCCAAGTACCTCTCAGATAAGATTCAACAAGTTGAGCCGGGCGTGGTGGTGCATGCCTTTAGTCCTAGCACTTGGGAGGCAGAGGCAGGCAGATTTCTGAGTTCCAGGCCAGCCTGGTCTACAGAGTGAGTTCCAGGACAGCCAGGGCTACACAGAGAAGCCCTGTCTCGAAAAATCAAAAACAAAACAAACAAAAAAAAAAAGATTCAACAAGTTGAAATGTTGACTCATTAACCAAATAAAGGTTTGTCAAAAGCTAAGTTCAATCCCAATTCTAAAACACTAAGCAACATAAATAGAAAAATAGCTTTAGTTTTGCTTCTTTGGGAAGTTATTCTTGGTGTTGAGTCACAGAAGTCAAATGCATTGCTATCAGTAAATAAGTGACAACCTCCTGTCAGTGCTCTAGCATTCTAAACAGAAGCAAAAGAGGGAAGGGCCTGGCCATCCATGTCAGGAAAGACAGCACTTGCAGGAACTCAGGTAGAATGGGTGCTATTTTTAAAGCTCTTTATAAAAATATTGCATAAGTTCTCACAGTGACTCACTAATGCATTGAGTCATGAGAGAGTGGGAGGAGTAACAGAAAATGCTTTTCTGCTTTCATTTCTACATACAGGATATTACTCGTTAATACAGGCAAAGTCACTTACTAAATATTAGGAGTGGCCATGTGGTACTAGTCCAACCCCTCACTGTACAGACCAGATACTGAAGACCATCTGATGCTTTATCTCATTACAAAAACAAAACAAAACAAAACAAAACACCTCTTATGGAATCTAGGCAAGGAAATGGAAGCAGAGTACTCAACAGGATCTGTCCAGGAAAGTCTATAGTAAAAAAAAAAAAAGGTCATTCCCCAGAGACATGAATACTGACTTGTTCCAATGGGTATGACCAGGAGTAGGCAAACTCAACTGTTCCCAAACATTTTGATCTCTGGGCATCTAAAATTTAGTGTATTGAAGTTTTCTTACCTTTAAAAATGATAGAAAACATAACACAGAGCTACATATCCCTGTAATCATTGGAGTAATGATATCGTGACATGTTCAGTAAGTTTAGAATATTGCAAAATAAAAAAGTTAAAGGAAACAAAAGAAGCACATGGACAATAGCTTTCAACAGCAAAGGAAGCCAGGAGATGGTCATGTATCAGTGTGTGGAAAGAAAAGGTCCAAACCTCAAAATCTATAAGCAGTGAAATAAAACCTTCAATAATGTAAGATGACATACATCATTAAAGGGAATTATCAAGTATTTCTCTCCTTCAGAAGAAAAGTCCACAGGAAAGAACAGAGGTTTAAGAAGAAAATGGGGGAGGGGAGTAAATAGTGCCAGGTGGTGGGGGACAGAGGCATGAGGATCTCTGAGTTTCAGGCCAGCCTGGTATACAGAGTTTCAAGACAGATGAGGCTACTCAGAGAAACCCTGTTTCGAAAAATAAATACAGAAAGAAAGAAAGAAAGAAAGAAAGAAAGAAAGAAAGAAAGAAAGAAAGAAAGAAGAAACTAAGAAAGAAGAAAGGAAGAAAGAAGAAAGGAAGGAAACATTTTAAATCTACCCATTGCATACCTGGTTCTCAACCTTCCTAATACTGCAACCATTTAATACAGTTTCTCATGTTGTGGTGACCCTCAACCATAAAATTATTTCTTTTCTACTTAATAACTGTAAATTTGCTGCTGTTATATTGTTATGAATCATAAGGTAAATATCTGATATACAGGCTATCTGATATGGGACCCCAAAAGGGTTGTGACCCACAGCTTGAGAACCACTGAATTAGAAGGAAAGCAATCGAGGAATCCTAAGAATTGACCTTAGAAAATACCAGGCGAGCAGGCTATGGTGAATGTGTTTAATCATTTAAGCACTGGGCAGACTGGGGTAGGCGATTTGTGAATTCTAGGACAGCCTGTTGAAACATAGTGAGTTCCAGGATAGCCAAGACTACATAGAGAGACCCTGTCTCAAAATCAAAACAAGATTCAAACCCACACCTTTTTTTAGTCATGAAAAACGATGACATCACCACATCTCAATGAACTGCCTGTGGAAAATTACTAGAGAGGATAGGAAAATTATGCCTCCAGACCACGCTTTGAGAATGGCTGCTCTTATCTTTCTGTCATACCCTAAAGCTGAGCTTCCTGAGTTTGCTTTTCTCGGCAATGTTGGGGTCACAGAGGCAATCCACATTTTCAATTTTACCACGGTTACCAGGGGACAAGCTGGTATTCATTTGCTTCCGGGAAGGGTCCGCAAGGCGCCGCTAGAGGATGCGAGGCGGGAGAAGTCAGCTGCGCACCTCGCCCTACCCCGCCCTCCCGGTTTGCGTCATGGGTGTCACGAGAGAGCCCGGAAGAGGGCAGTGTCTGGAACAGAGGGCTGTGCTCCCGCGAGCTTGCATCCTTACTGGTCGCGATCTCTCCGTCTCCTGGTCCGGGGAGGAGTCTCTGCAGACTTAAAAGGCACTGTCTTTCCACTTCTTAGCTGCGCAGTTTCCCCAAAGTAAATCTGCCAGTTTTCTGTCTTATACTGAGGTTCGCCGGGTCATGGTGCCAGCCTGACTGAGAAGAGGACGCTCCCGGGAAACGAATGAGGAACCACCTCCTCCTGCTGTTCAAGTACAGGGGCCTGGTGCGCAAAGGGAAGAAAAGCAAAAGACGAAAATGGCTAAGTTTAAGATCCGTCCAGCCACTGCCTCTGACTGCAGTGACATCCTGCGACTGATCAAGGTAGAGAAAAGTCCGGGCTCTCCCTAGGGCAGAGGTTAGGGGAGGCTCCGTTTCCCGGGGAAATCCTCATCTTTCAGTTCTGAGACGCGGCCAGGCCAGTAAATTCCCTTTTCTCTGCCGGCCAACCCCAGCCCGGGTCAGGCTCCAAAGTTCAGCGCCAGGCAGGGTTCAGTCACCGAGGGACCCCGGCTGCCCCATTTCCCCTCCTGTGAGCTGACTAGGCTGGTCAGGAGTTTCATTACCGTTTCTTTTGTATGTATCGTCCCCAGGAACTGGCTAAATATGAATACATGGAAGATCAAGTAATTTTAACTGAGAAAGGTAACAAAGGCGTGGCGGGGGAGGGGGGACAAAGTATCTGTTTCCTGACACCTCCAAGGTGGGGAGAGAGGGACAAGGTACCTGTTTCCTGGCACCTCCAAAGGTCAACTCATACTGTCTCTGTCTCCCCCGTCTTACAGATCTCCTAGAGGATGGTTTTGGAGAGCACCCCTTCTACCACTGCCTGGTTGCAGAAGTGCCTAAAGAGCACTGGACCCCTGAAGGTAACCCCTACTCCCCGTCCAGAAGCCAGCGAGAACTAGTTTTGTAATCGAAACCATAGAGCCTACTGTGTAGAACCCATGACTACACGGGCAGAGGTTACTGAGGAGCTGGCTGGAACTAACAGCCAGCCAGTGTGCAAATGACTGAGGAAAAAAATGTATGTAGTGTACTTTATAATAGGGTGGGTTATGAGAGTTGTTTTCAGAGTGCTGTAGAAACCCGGAAAAGTTAGATATAATGTCATTTGTTGTAATTCCGTTTCATAAAATGGTTTTTATTTGACCCTAACCTAACCTTTTTTTTTTGTAATTGTGTTAAATCACATTTTTTTTTCTTTAATTTGTCCCAATCTTCAGGTTACAGTCTCTAGCTTCGCCATGTACATGGCCCTTCTGTGTACATGGATGGGCGGGGAGGTAACTAAAAGATCCTTTACACAATAAAGTAGATGATCATGATAAATGAGGTAAGGTCCTATTATCGCACACTTAAAACACGGTAGATCAGAAATTTATATTCGCTTCCTGTCTGTCTGCAAAGAAATAGAAAATGGCTAGAAAGTTTAATTTGCAACCTTTGCCTCCATTTGGAATTGAATTGGCACTCCATATGAAGGAGTCAGTTTTTAATTATTTTTATTTTTATTTATGTATTTACATTTTTTTTTTGCTGGCCCTTGTTGACTGGTCAAAGGCGGCTAAAAGGGGAAGTTGTTTGGGTTGGTGCTTTCTTGAGTTTTCTTCTGATGTCTGTTCCTTAGGCTAGAAGATAATCAGAACACATAAGGGATGAGATAAGTTTTAGAAGTGAATGTTATGTAACATTCTGGTTACTGCTATTTCTCCTATGTTAAAGATTAGGGGAAGTAAATTGAAAATTTATATGTGGGAGGGCAAGTTCTGAAAGTAAACACTGCACTTTTGGCCTGGTATTCTGACCTTAAGGAAGCAAGAGTTGGTAAACTACAAGTATTTCCTCTTCTAAACTGCTGTGTAAACCCAACTTTTGCCAAGCCAACATACCAGCATGTCATTAGGATGTGAATAATATGTGTGTTTAGTTTAAGTCCATGGCCCTTTTGCTCTGGCAAGTAATGAAAGTGTTCTCATTTCCTGAGTGTGAGGCCAGCAGACTAACCAGTCCACAGGTATAACCTAGCTTCAGCTATCTCTAATGTGTGCTTTTTGCAAGTACTTGTCTGAGACCAGAGAGATCATTCAGCATTGGTCTGGACTGTACTAGCATAAACATAAGGAGGCAGTCCAGTTCCTGGTTACTTGTTTCAGTGCTGCACGCATGTATATTTCCTTTAAATCTACAATAGGCTTCTGATTCTGCCGGTACAGCTTGAATGGGTTGTTTTTCTTCTGTGCATCTCATGGGATACTCTTATTACAGGACACAGCATTGTTGGTTTCGCCATGTACTATTTCACCTATGACCCATGGATTGGCAAGTTACTGTATCTTGAAGACTTCTTTGTGATGAGTGATTACAGAGGTACAGCTGACTTTGGGATTGGAGGTAGTTTAAAGAGAAATCAGAGCTCTATGGCCTTAAAATGACTAAGTTGAATTGTATTTCTTTCTTTTAGGCTTTGGTATAGGATCAGAAATTTTGAAGAATCTAAGCCAGGTATGTTCACCAGCATTGCATTGTATAGCCCAGCCTGGCCTGGTATTCCCTATGAGCCCTGGCTGGCCTCAAGCTTGTCTTCACCTGCCTAGTGCTAGGATTAGAGCTGGGACCAGATGTCCTAGATTTGGGCCTCTGCATTTTTAAGAGTTATTGGGTTATTGTAATGAATGAGTCAAAGTTGGGTCTTGGCAAGAGGGTGAAATGTTACTGGGCTTATAGTCTCTCTGGCTTGTACTAGGTTGCCATGAAGTGTCGCTGCAGCAGTATGCACTTCTTGGTAGCAGAATGGAATGAACCATCTATCAACTTCTACAAAAGAAGAGGTGCTTCAGATCTGTCCAGTGAAGAGGGATGGAGACTCTTCAAGATTGACAAAGAGTACTTGCTAAAAATGGCAGCAGAGGAGTGAGACGTGCCGGGGTAGACAGAGACAACCTCCATTGTGCTTTAGAATAAATTCTCAACTTCCCCTTGCTTTCTATCTTGTTTGTAGTGAAATAATAGAGTGAGCACCCATTCCAAAGCTTTATTACCAGTGGCGTTGTTGCATGTTTGAAATTCGGTCTGTTTAAAATGGCAGTCATGTATGTGGTTTGGAGGCAGAATTGTTGAACATCTTTTGATGAAGAACAAGGTGGTATGATCTTACTATATAAGAAAAACAAAACTTCATTCTTGTGAGTCATTTAAATGTGTACAATGTACACACTGGTACTTAGAGTTTCTGTTTTGATTCTTTTTTAAAAAATAAACTACTCTTTGATTTAAATATTCAGTGTGAACATTTTTACTAGTCCTGTCTTCCTCATTATTTTTGTAACCAAAATAATATGTAAAATAAAAATACCTATCCAACAGTTCTCAGGTGCCGGTAAACATGAATAAGAGAAGCTGCCTGGTGTTTGGAATACCCTAGGTTTCATCCCTAGCACCAAAGGGGGTGAGGGATGACTTGGGAAGGAAAGAAATGCAATGAAATGGAGTGATGCACACAATGAATAAGTCCATTGTTGTACAAGTAAAATGTGAAGGTGGGTTTATGAAACACTAATAATCAGGAAAAACATCTTGTCCCCAATGACCTCATCCCACACAAAATGTCCTTTGAAAGTAAAACTAAGTGGGTCATTCTCCTAATTGAGAGGGAGCAAAACTCCTGATTTTTAACAAGATTGCAACTTTAAAAAGTGACTCACAAGCAACTTTGTCACAAGCAAATCAGATGACTTCGCATGTATGTGTTAAACTAATGCCCTTCTACAGTAAGGACATAATAGGAGTCTTTCAACTAGGGAGACAGAAGCAAATATTTTTTTCAGGAACTGAAAATGAGCCTTTAAAAAGCAAAGGGAAAAGACAATTTTCTTAGGTCTATGAACTTTAATTACTCATTACATTGACCTACATTCTCAAACCCACTAATTTGCACCATCATAAAGATAATAGTTGTTAAGAATTTCTGAAAACTACTGCCCAAGATTAGTGTTTTCCAAAAGCAGTTCTAGGATTCCTACACAATAGCAGGAAATACTGAACTCTTCCACTTAAACAGCTTTGGTTCTGTGTTCCTTTGGCTCAGTTTCTGCTACACAGTTCTAGATTAGAAGGCAGCTATATATAACAGTGTGTTTATACATTTCTTTTGAGCTTTGGGGTTTATTGGTGGTTCAATACGACATGAAAACCCGCTCAGATGGCAAGTAATGGAATTGCTGGCAAAAATCAAAGGCTAACTGAACACAAAGAGCCTTGTGAAGAAGGAAGATATTTTGAAGGTTGTGTTCTGGAAACTGGGCCTCTTAGAGGAAAACAACTGCTTGCTGACTGTGGCTAGATGAATAAATTAGCCCAGGGAGTAACAATCTAACCTTTTGTGTTTACACCTTAAAGACACAGTGTTGCAAAACCAGAAGCAGTTTTGAAGTTTTCGTCAACTTTTTGGAGGAGTCCCTTAAAAGAAACTCAGATCCGCTTAATATTCAACTCAATTACAGTGATATCTCTTTGCAAGCAGCTACAGAGCCAGGCATATTAATGCACACCTCAAGGGGCTGAGGCAAGGGCTCAGGTTTCAGAGCAGTCTGGCCTACAACAAGGAGACTCCTGTCAAAAAGGAAATAAAACATTTCAAACAACAATAACAAAAACCACTTTGGAACAGGAACATATGCCTATAGTCTCAAGTGCTTTGACAGACTGAGGCAGGAGGATCACTTTACTCACGAGTTTCATACCAACCTGGGCAGCACACTGAACACTGTCTCAAAACAAACAAACAAACAAACAAACAAAAATTTGTTTGGGAGAGATGGTGGTACAAGCCTTTAATCCCAGTACTTGGAAGTCACCGGCAGGTGGATTTCTGAGTTCCAGGACAGTATGGCCTACAGAGTGAGTTTCAGGACAGCCAGGGTTACACAGAGAAACCCTGTTTCAAAAAACCCAACTCCCTTGCCTAAAAAAGGAATAAATTTATATTTGTAAGACTTAAAGTTAATACGTGGATTTAAAAAAAATACAGGTTAGAAGAAAATTATCTACAAAGAAACAGCAAGCAATTATAAACTTAAAATAAAAGAAAAAATGAGTCTGTGTAAACAATAATCCTGTAAAGATAAATTTTACACTGGACCTAGAACCCATGACTCACTGGAGAGACTGAGGAGACTGAGACAGGAGTTCAAAGCTAGCTTGGGGTTCAATGTGAGACCTTTTGTTTAAAAAGAAAAAAAAAAACACCTTAAGATGAGTGTAGTAGTGCATACTTGTAAGTGCTGGGCCTACTTCCTTTTCTTAGCCCAATGTAAAGATTCTTGACAATATCCTTTAAGTGGCAACAAGAGCTCTCCACAATATTTTTTTTTTTTTTTTGCTTTTTTATTGGTTATTTTATTTATTTACATTTCAACTGTTATCCCCTTTCCTGGTTTCCTCTCTGCAACCCCCCTATCCCATCCCCCTCCTCCCTGCTTCTATGAGGGTGCTCCCCCAGGATTCTACCCACTCTCACCTCACCACCATAGCTTTCCCCTACACTGGAGCATAGTGGCTTCACAGGACCAAGGGCCTCCCCCCACCATTGATACCAGATAAGGCCATCCTCTGCTACATATGCAGCTGGAGCCATGGGTCCTCTTTGGTTGGTGGTTTAGTCCCTAGGAACTTTGGGGGATCTGGTTGGTTGATACTGTTGTACTTCCTATGAGATTGCAAACCCCTTGATACAGGGACTCCCTGTACAATCCTGGCTAGCCTTGACCTTGTGATTCCCCCTTGTCTTGGTCTCTCTCCTAAGTACTAGGATTGCAAGCTTGTTTCCCCCATAGTACTCGGTTTAACACTTCATGCATTATTATCTGATTTAATTGCCACAAATACTCTCTTTGGTAGGTATTATTATTAGTTTCTTCTTTGTCATTTGAGACTGTCTCCTCGTCAACTTTTAGGAGTTGGCTCTTTCTTTCCACACTATGGGTCCCAGGAGCTGAACTCAGGTCACCAGAGTTGATGGCTCCTGTGTCACTGTCCCTAATTTACTGATATTTTAATGTG
The DNA here is from genome assembly GCF_011762505.2 of Arvicanthis niloticus. Classification (NCBI taxonomy): domain Eukaryota; kingdom Metazoa; phylum Chordata; class Mammalia; order Rodentia; family Muridae; genus Arvicanthis; species Arvicanthis niloticus. The sequence continues at coordinate 33,405,031 of NC_047679.1, forward strand.
TATTTCAAAGTGAAGATATAACTGAGACTCACCAATCTGGATAAGCAGCTTGGGCTTGGATCCAACTTAAAATGGAAACTATTTTAGCTCATCTTTATGCTGACCATCTCAGGACCACAAATTTAACAACAAGCTGTCTCCAAGCAAAGAACAAGTGAATCATAACACACTTTGTAAAGGAGAACCTTCTGAAGCATTTTCGAGAAGGATACTTGGGAAAGCTGGGACATCCCAATTCTCCAAAGGGCAGGGAACCTTCAGAACACCTCCCTAGGTAGTTAGTACTTGCTCCTTGACAAACAACTTTGTTTCATCAAAAATATCTGCCCTCTCTTTAAATTAATAGTGTTCACTTGAATTTTATGCACTCAGTAGTTCTGTTTATATTCAATATGTAATTGTACATTGGTTTAGGAACTGGAACTGTCCATTAGTTTGGGAGCTTTTTCAGAGGACCTGAGTCCAGTATCCACATTGGATGGTTCACAACTAACTGTCATCTAGTGTTGGGGGTTCTGACATCTCCTTCTGGCCTTCTTGAGCACATGCACACACAGAGCACATACACACACAAACACACACACACACACACACATACACAAATCTTTAAATGTATATTGTTTTTTTACCTGTCTGGAGCAGTATATAAAATGCTCACATCTACTTGTATGCTTATAGTCATATAATAAAAATAACTCCAATTGCTACTAAGGGTTTGTGGGAATTACAGTTCCTGTAAAGGGACTCATGTAACTCAAGTTTGAGAAATAGCATTATAAGTGAGCATTTTGCAAAAGTATCTGCTCTGATAGTTTATGAAAAGGATCAGGAGGGCAAAGAAGTAGCTCAATGGTCAAATGAATGCTTGTAATGCGAGGGCCCCCAGTTTTTGTTTTTAGAAAAAAAAAAGGAAAGGAAAAAGAAAAAAATCAGATTCAGGTTTAGCTTTTGTGTGTGTGTGTGTTTGTGTATGGTCAAGAATCATTGATTGGTGACATTTTTCTAGCAAGAGGATAATGAGGGTTGACATCTCTGAGTTGCTAGAGGGCTTAGTGACTATCAACATGAAAGCAAATGATTCATTAGAGTTGTAAAATAGTGATATCTTCTTTCAGTCCTTCCTCATCCTGTGTGTGTGTGTTTATACTCTGAGGTTCAGCTTACTTAGAACAAATGGTTATTTCTTTCCTTTTATTTACTAATTTTCAAAAAGAATGACTGCATTCCCCCAGCATCTTCCAACTAGGCATTTTTCCTTTTCATAGTCTTACTGTGTCCTTTGTTTTAATTAATGGTTATTATTTTTCTTATCTAAGCTTAGATTTCGCTAAACACTCAGTGAAAACGTCTTCAAGTTGGTCCCAGAGTCTGTTGGAAGTGACCTCAGGAGCCTTTGGGAACTTCCTGCTGTTAAGTTGTCCCAGGCTCAAGGAGTACATTTCCTTCCTCAGACTTGACATCAGTGGCTTGCTCATTTCAAGTTTCAGAGGTTCCCAAGGGAAAACAATGTTTATTGAAAGCAGGTGGTGTTCACAGCTCTCTGTTTTGATAAAGTCAGAGGCTCAGCAGGGAGATTTTAAATGGAGGCTCTGAGTGGGGGAATTCACTCCAGGATTGCAGAGAGAGGGTTCGTTCCATCAACAGCACTGCTTTCTTTCATTCAACAAATCCAGAACAAAATAGTTTCAAGACAGCTACATCAGCGAGTGTATGGACATATGCCTATCATGCTCTGGAAACTATAGTAAGACGATCTATAGTTAAAGGCCAGACTCCACTGCAACAAACAAAGAAAAACAGGAGTTAACATCAGAAACAAATGTAAAAGGCAGCTAAATGATTGCATAACAACAGTACTTTTTGCTGGCAGAGACACATAGTCCAGAAGCCCTTTGGATCTGGTGAACATTTGACTTTGAGTCAAACAAATTTAAACTAGATCTTGGCTCTTTATGCTAATAAAAGTAAACTTCATGAACTGGTGAGATGGCTCTTGACACACAGCCTGACAACCTGGGTTGTATCCCTGGGACCCCACACCGTGTTAAGAGAGAATCAACTCCCACAAGTTGTCCTCTGCTATGCACATGCATGCACATGAGCGCACACACACACACACACACACACACACAAATGTAATTTTAAAAAATGTCTGAAACTAAAAAATAAATTGCTAGAGATCCTGTGATAATTAGATGAGAACATGAATGCAGATATTCAGAATGTATTAATAAATTTTTATCCCTTCTCCCTCCCTGCTTACTTCCACAGGACAGGGTTCCATATATCTCAGGCTGGCCTTGAACTTGTTATGTAGCTTTGGATAATCTTGAACTTCTGGTCCTCCTGTGTCTATTCCTCAGTTCTTGGATTACAGGGATATGTCACCACACCTCAGTTTACAAGGTGCTAGGTAAAACCAAGGGCTTGGAGCATGCTAGGCAAGCAGTCTATCAGCAGAGCTACCCTTCATTTATTTCTATTTACATTATTAATATATTGTGATTATATTTATGGTAACCCTATATTAAGTACCTATTTGTGCTAGGCATTGATCAGTGCCCATAAAATTATTGTGTGTGTGGGGGGGGCGAGGGGGTCAATGATGTGCTGGGAACTCAGATAAGTATAGGTTATCCTTGATTTGTATAATTTCTACTTCCCAAAGAGCAAATACTTCCCCCAAGGTTATACCAATGGTTTTGTTCCTTTTTTGGATTTTGGTTTTATTTCAGTTGTAAGACAGGGTCTCCTTATGTAGTGTTTACCAGTCTCAAACTTGAGGTCTTCCTGACTCAGTTATGAAGTACTAGGATTACAAGCATGTATCACTACATTGGGACTGTATCAATAATTTTAACAACAGTGCAAAAGTATTTCAGGATACCTTTTTCCAATCTACTAGGCACACCCAACTGAATTTGGCCAATTTAAAAATTATGTTTTATTTATTTATTTTATTTATTTATTTATTTATTTATTTTGTATGTGTATATGTCCATATATGTGTGACCTTGTGTAAAGGTCAGAGGACAACTTGTGTTAGTCAGTTCTTTCTTCCCATCAGGTGGATCATCAGAATATAACTTGGTGTGTCAGGCTTTACCAGGCCCTGGACCAATTTCAAAGTAAGTAAACATAGGCTTAGAGAAGTTAAAGGACTTGAAGCCACTTTGTGTGGTACAGAAACAGAATGTCAAGAAGGCCTGTGCCTCAACAAATGTGTGCTTTTCCATTACCCATCTGGCACTTGTCTTAGTAGATTGCTCTATACTGTTTGACCTCATATTGACTTTTAAAATAAAATGTGTTTTAAAGTTAGTATGCAACGTAATGTGTCTTATGACTTGTTTCTTCTTTTTTTCTTTTCTTCTTTCTTTCTTTGGTTTTAATGAGACAGGGTCTCACTACATATTCCTGGCTGGCCTAGCTTGGTACTCACTAAGTCTACTGGACTGGCCTTTGACTTGCAGAAACATGCCTGACTCCCCCATCTGAGTGATGGGATTAAAGGCATGTGACACCACATCCAATCTATTATGGCCCTTTCATGTGTATGAGCCCACATACCTTGTTCTTTTTATAAATGAATAAATTTATTTATTTATTTACATCCCAAGTGCTCCCCCTCCCAGTTGCCCCTTTACATAGTCCCTCCCCCTCCCCTTTTCCTTTGAGAGGGGGGAACCCCCCTGGGTATCCACCCACCCTGGCACATCAAGTCTCTGCAGGATTAGGCACATCCTCTCCCATTGAAGCCAGACAAGTCAACTCTGTTGGGGAAGTGATACCACAGTCAGGCTACAGCTGTGGGGACAGCCTCTGCTCTAGTTGTTGGGGACCCACATGGAGAATAAGCTGCCCCTCTGGTACATATGTGCAGGGGGCTCGGTCCAGCCTGTGTATGTTCTTTGGTTGCTGGCTTGGTCTCTGAGAACTCCCAGGGGTCCAGGTTACCTGACTCTGCTGGTCTTCCTGTGGTGTTCCCATCCCCTTCAGGGCCTTCAATCTTTTCCCCAGCTCTTCCATAAGAGTCCTTGTTCTCTACCAAATGTTTGACTGTGGGTATCTGCATCTGTTTCAGTCACCTGCTGCTTAGAGCCTCTCAAAGAGTAGTTATGTTAGGCTCCTGTCTGCATGCATAACAGAATATTAATAATGTCAGGGATTGGTGCTTGCCCATGGAATGGGTCTCAAGTTGGGCCAGTTACTGGTTAGCCATTCCTTCAGTCTTCGATCCTTCTTTGTTCCTGCATTTCTTTTAGAGAGGGCAAAATTTGGATCCAAGATTTTGTGGGTGAGTTGGTATCCTTATTCCTCCTCTAGGGGTTCTGTCTGGAGGTGGCCTCTTTGGGTTCCATGTCCCCACTGTTAGGCATCTTGGCTAAAGTCACCTGCATTGACTTCTGGAAGATTCCCCTATCTCAGATCTCTGGGACTTCCTAGAGATTTCTCCTACTTCCCCCCCACCCCCACTCTCTGGCAGCTGCAGATTTCCAGTCATTTTCCTGGCTCTTTGGGTCTCTCCCACCCACATTCCTCCCTCACTCTGCCTTTTCTGACTATTTTATTCTGTCTTCTAAGTGAGACTCAAGCATCCTTGCTTGGGCCTTCTTGTTTAGCTTCTTTGGATCTATGGGGTATGTTGTGGGCATCCTGTTGTCCTTATTCATTTCCCATTCCCTCTTGCCCACTTCCTCTTCCTGCTTCTTTCTTGTTAATCCCCTTCTTTCATGAAAATAGTCTCCAATTTTAGATTTGCTTTAGGACAGCATGCGTACAAAAATATTTGCCTCTCCAGACTGTAAGAAAGCAGGGACCATGCTCCATAACATCTGTTTTCTCAGCGCCTCAATCTTTGCATAGCACTAAGTGTCCATTTCATAAAAATCTATTAAGTGCATGGGATAAAAAACTTGTTTTAGAAGGAAACAGAGATAGAAATAATATTTAATATTACTCAATAGACACCCACTTTGATATTCAATCGCCAGTTGAAATAAGAACTCTAAAATTCCTCACTCATCCCCTTCTTTCCCTCATTTTCTTTCTTTCTCTTTCCTTATTTCCTTTCTTTTTTCTTTCTTTATTTTTTTCTTTCTGTCTGTCTGTCTAAGATAGGGTCTCATTTCATATTTCAGGTAGGATTTGAACTTTCTATGTAGTTCAGGCCTGTGGCAATCCAGCCTCTACTTGCCAAGTGTTAAGATTATAGGTGTGTATTACCATCCCTGAAAAAAAATCTAAAAATTGTAGGATATTTTATACATCTCCAATGTTATATCTGTATTGTGTCATTTAATCTTCTTTCTATATAGGGAAGTTAGAATATAGGGAGGTAGAATTTATATTTTATGAAGACAGAAGCAGGAGGGGCTGGTGATGGCTCAGTGGTTAAGAGAACTTGCCGCTTTTCCAGAGTATCAATGTTTGTTTCCCAGCACCCACATGACAGCTTACAACTGTTCATAATTCCAGTTTTGGAGATCTCTAGCACTCTTCTGTGCTTTATGAGTGTACTACATGCATGTGGCATAGATATGCCTGCAGTCTATATACTTACTTACACAAAATAATAATATACATAGAAAAGGTTCAATATCATTAGCCATCGGGAAATAAAAATTTTGGTGAACTATTCTGATATTTCATTTTACATCAGTCAAAAGAGCCAAGATCAACAAAGCAAATGACAACACATGCTTCTGAACAATCATGGAAAGGAGAACAGTTATTTATTACTGGTGAGAATACAAACTTGTACAGCCATTATTAAAATAAATGTAATTTTTCCTCAAGAATATGGGACTTGATGTACCTCAAGATCCAGCTATACCACTCTTGAACATACACCCAAAGGCCTCTACATTTTACTTCAGAGATATTTGCTCATCTATGTTTACTACTGCTCTATTTTTAATAGATAGAAATTGGACACAGCCTAGATGTTCATCAATTGAGAAATGGATGATGAAAATATAGTATATTTACACAATGGAAATATTATTCAGCTGTTAAAAATGAAATAATGAAATTCATAGGTAAATGGATGAAGTTAGGAAAAAAAATGCAAGGGAGGTAACCCAGACTCCAAAGGACAAATATTATCAGTTCTCTCTAATATGTGGTTGTTAGCTTTTAAGCCTTCCATATGTATGTTACAGTCTGAAAAACCACAAAAGTTAATGTACTGGCTGGTTTTACATGTTAACTTTGATATAAGCTAGAGATATCAGAGAGGAAGGAGCCTCAGTTACGGAAACGCCTATATGAAATCCAACTGTAAGGCATTTTCTCAGTTGATAGAGGAGGGCACATTGTGGATGGTTCCCTCTCTGGGGTGGTGGTCCTGGTTTCTACAGGAAAGCAGGCTAAGCAGTCAAAGAGAAGCAAGTTAATCAGCACCCCTCTGTGACCTCTGCATGCTAAGCTCTTACCTCCAGGTTTCTGCCCTGCTTGAGTTTCTCAGTTCCTTTGAGGAAGTCTAAGCAGAATAAACTCTTTCCTCCCCAACTTGCTTTGTGGTCATGGTGTTTCATCACAGCAATAGAAACCCTAACTAAGACAATTAGGTATAGAGTAAGGGACTGGTGGAAGAGGGGACTATCTCCTAAGAAAAGGGAAATAGAACATATTGTTATGGAGAGACAAAGGAAAAATGTAAATGTAAATATAGTTATTATTATGACCCAGCCATTCCCTCTCCAATAATTAAGTCAGAGACCAATGTACTTTTAGAATCAGCTCTAGCATAATAACTGTGGGATCACCCCTAATCTATATTTCTATTTCTTAAATTATCTACTTTGACCTGCATTACCCAAGTACTTGCTGTTTGAATCGCTCCTGGGTTACTTCTGTTCCATCAGTATGCTCTCAGGATCCATTTCACAGGAGCACATGCTCCTGGTGGAGACCTACTGTTCTCTCCTCTCCCTTCACACTCCTTTCTTCTTCTTCACTCTTCTCTGTCCTCCTCGTCTTCTTCCTCCTAGTGGTCCCTACCTGTGATTCCCCCCCTCCACCTCTTCTGTTCTCCATAGTAATTGGCTGTAGCCACCTTTATTTAACCAATAGTTTTAAATTGGGGAGCAAAGTTTTCAAAGCATCACCTTGTGTACTTGAGGGCAACCAGATCTTGAGGGCCAGTATTTAGCATTTGAATACACAGCAGCACCAGACTAACTCCCTACAAAGAAAGGAGAATAGGATTAAGTAGAAAAGGAGATAGAAGTGTAAAGTAGGAAATGTGGGGAGGGACAACTAACACTAAAAGTCTTTTGAAAAACCACATGGAAACCTACTACTGTAGAAGTTTCCTAAACTACATACATATATGAAAAGAATCTAAATAGAGTCATCAAATAGAAGGGGAGTCAATGCTGCAACTAACATCTTATGCACCTAGCAAAACCAGGAATGGGTCACATGTTGTTTGTTGAATTGTTGCCTAAAGGAGCTACATAAAGCCCTCCACCCCCACCCCAAATCACAGGCTGTTGTTAAGGCTATTCGGTATACCTCACAATCTGACAATAGGCCCTATTACTGAAAAGAACACTGCTATCAAACATGGTAGAGTCACGCTCACTAGAAACTTCACCAATACTGACTGGCATTCATGGTACTAGAAAGTACTCTGTGTGCTATCTGAGGAGAAAGGAAATCATCCGTTCTTACCAGCTACAATCTCTATGACCTACAAAGGTCCTCTATGACCTGTCTGGAAGATATTCTGGATCAACAGTGGCACAAATGTTATGAGAGCAACAACCACTTACTGATTGGATTTAAGGCTCACTCCATGAGATAGAACTCATACCTGAAACTGCTCAAGGGGGCAAGAACCTGAGACTAGATAGATCATGGGCCTAGGGGAAAACATAATGCTATTATATATTCTGCTAAAAAAAACACCACAATAAATGATATCTAGTGATAGACTGCTATACCTGTAGATCATTGACTCACTCAGCCATCATCAGAGAAGCTTCTTCTTGTAGTAGATGAGAACTAACATACAGATCCAGAACTGGACAATATACAGAAAGTGAGAGATTTTGGAGCACTTAGTTCTAAATAGGATGTCTTCATCAAAGACTTCCCTGCAAGGCTCAGGAATCCATGAGAAAGATGAGATGGAAAAGATTGTAAGAAGCAGAGGTGATGGATGATTCCAAAGAAAACAGTATCTTCCAGACACAACAGGACTGATGTGTGTATAAACTCACAGAGACATTGACAACACACACAAGGCCTTTGCAGGTTCAAGCTAGACAGAATACCAGCACTGGAATCGAAGAAATAGACACAGACTTCTATCCCTAACCAAGAAGCTATCAGTAATTGATACCCACTGGCAAAGGAAAAATCAGTATTCTCCAATGCAGTCTCTGTAGGTATATTAACCACTCCTCAGGGCAGCTCCCAAGTCCAGGAAGCACCAACACAAACTCAATGGTACTTTTGTAGAACTTTTTTTTGTCTCATCTTGCTTTGTTTTTGTATCTTTTGTCTTTTGCTTATTGATTTTAATTTTCAGTTTTGTGGCTTTTTATGTGGATTTTTTTGGCATGTGTGTTTCTTGATTTTATCTGTTTTTTTTTTTTTAATGAGAGAATATAAAGTTGTGTGGGTATGGATAGGAATGATCTGGGAGGAATTTGAGGATTGGGAAACATGAATAAAATACATGAGGATTTTTTTCAATAAAACAAGCTAAAATTAATAAATAAGACCTCAGATCAACAACAATAAAAATGAGGATGGCAGGAAGTCATATACACCCCAGGATCCACTTTTTCTATGGTGGCTTTTGTCATGTAATACTGCTAGTACTTTAGAGCTGGGGCATTTTCTTCAAAAATGTTTGCCTATGTGTCATGAGGTTGGTGGTACCAGGAGGGAAGTGGGCCCCCTACCTTCACATTTGTTGACTCTGCAAGAAAGTTTCAGTTTTCTGCAGAAGACTAGCTTCAGGGCCATGCAAGAAAACCATCCTATTTTGTATTCATGTTCTTGAATTATATCTGAGTGTTGGTATTACATACAAAATTTTGGTTTTTGTGTTTTTTTGTTTGTTTGGATTTTTCTAAATGATCCAAAAATAAATCAATAAAGAGCCTCCCTCCAAGGAGTTAAAAAACAAAAAAAATCATTTTCCAGTTCCTCTGGCTTCAAGGCTGACTCTCAGCCATGATCCAACCCTAATAATCATCCAAAGAGCTGTCAGTGAGATGGTTATTATGTACTCTGGCAGCCCTGAGGCACTCTTGAGCAATGTTGTTATAACATTATGTTATAATTATACCAGACCTTGTTTCCTGCACATCTCACAAATGCTTATCCACCACCAGGATGATGTTAGCTGACTATCACTTTGAACAAGCTTGGACAAAAGAAATAATAGCGGTAACTTCTGAGAGAATAATATACTGAAGTTTGAGAATAAATACTCTTTTCACCAGTTAAGTATTTTGTTACAGGTCAGTTACATCAAGCTGCATTTGTTTCGGTTCCTTCCAGAATTATGTCACTTACTTTAGTAAGTTTCAACCTGAAGACACATGATCTGGGTGTGTAGCTTGCTAGTAAAGCTCTGTGCCAAATCCTGGGTTCAATCGAAAGTATCAAAAGACAAAGGAGACTTTGAACTGCTGGAGAAAACTCTTACAGCCCCTACCTCCTAGACAGGCACGTAAACCCCACACCACCTTCCAGGAGAGCAAAATTGTTCAATTATGTAGACATGCTCTCCTCCCCCTCTACCTATCTCCTCCTCCTCCTCTCCCTCTCCCCCTCTCGTCTCCTCTCCGTTTCATCTCTTTTTTTCCACTAGGAGGGGTAGGGTATGCCCGTGTCATGGAGCTGTGGTCTTAGCCAGACCAAATAAAATGCTGTAGCAATGTTCCCACTGGAATGTGGGGAAGCAGGGAGGAGAAATTTCTGGAAGGAACAATCTAGGTAGTGGTACTTTCCCTTTCAGGCTGTGTTTCCAAGCAGGTTTTCATTAACCTCCAGCTGAAACTTGCTAAACAAGTTTTGCAGACCATGTTATTGTGTTGGTGATTTTCTGGTTGTATAATTGTCCAGGATTTGCTGAAGAATGATACCCCAAATAGTATGTAACTGCAATGGTGTTTTATTCTGCAGAAGTCCAGCATACTGAGGGCTCTCATTACCAAGATAGAGAGACAACCAAGAGAGCTTGAAGGCCTGATTTAAAGCACTGTAGGGGATTGTGGGGTAGATGACCTTTATCTTATTCCTTCTCTAGGGACATTCCATTACCTGGGTGTGGGGGCTGGAAAATATTGCTGAGGAAGTCTGGAAACTGCTGCTGACCCTTTGTCCTTGCCTCAGGCCAAGTGTCGAAGCAGCTTCTGAGGCCTAGACTAGCCTGGAATTGCCCAGTTCTTGGAAACAGAGATTTAGGCCTTGTCTCTTTAACTGCCAATTTGAAGCCTGTTGTGGAATCAGCCTATCTCATCCCTCTCAGGTGTATTGTCCTACATTTAATATCATGAAGTTTGTTATTCTTTTTAACTACAGTTCAGTAGGAAAACACAGTTAATGTACCTTTTTAAATATAGGGATTTCCTGCCACTGACTTCTGAGAAAAACTATCTTACTAAGATTCAGACTAAGAGAGAAGTAAGGTTTTTAAATTGGCATTTATGAGTAGCAAAGAAACAACAAAAAATATTTTTTAAAAAGTATTCTTATTTTAATGAAATATCCCCTGTCTTTTGGCCCAGACAATAATGACTTGAAATTTACCTCTTAAAACAAGCCTTTTGGTTTCATATGCTCCAACTTGTATGGAACAAGTATCCAACAGATTCACAAGAGTTTGTTTCTTTAGTGAATTCTATTAAGGATGGCCTTTGAGAGTTTATTTTTAATGAGCTCCACATGACATATCTGGAATAATAACCACTGAATACTATTTGCTCTATCTTCTGTGAAGGGGCCACTGAGAAAAAGTAGGAATGGGGTGTGGCCTTTCCTTTTGTATCAGGAGTGTCACATTTGTCTTCCCTATGAAAAAAAAGAAAAGTTAACAGAAGAAAACCATAACAAATTTGCAATTGACCTTTGTGGTTTGTTGTTGTTTTCTTTTGTTTTGCATTATTAGACACTCTCAAGAAGCCAAAGGTGGCGTTGAACTTCTGATCCTCCTTCTTCTACCTTCCAAATATTGGTAGCAAACTTGTTTAAACTGAACTTTTGAATGTAAAAGAGCTTGAGAAATGAAGACCAGAAAATCTGAGGAAAACTCCCTCTCCCTCCCCCTTCCCCCCTCTCTCTTTTTCTCTCTGTCTGTCTGTGTCTCTCTGTCTCTGTCTTTGATTCTGACACAGAATCTCATTATATAGCCCAGGCAGGTCTTGAACATATACTCCTCCTGCTTTGTTCTACTCCTACTGTAGTGTAAGGGTTTATAGGTGTGTACCACCAACACAAGGCCCATGTTTGTACTTAAATTAGATGAAGCACAGACAATGACATAGAACTACAGCTGAACAAAAAAAGTAATGGTAGATACTCTAATGAAGAAGATCTATCTATCTATCTATCTATCTATCTTTTTGAGGCAGGGTCTCACTGAGTAGTCCTGGCTGTCTGTCCTGGAACTTGCTTTGTAGATCAAGCTGGCCTTGAACTCAGAGACCTTCTGTCTCTGCCTCCCAAAAGCTTGGATTAAAGGCAAGCACCACCACACTTAGCTTTACATTCATTTGGTTTTTGAGGTGGTGGGGTAGAGTGGGGTGGTGGAAGGGTTAGGGTCATGGCCCAGCTTGTATGTGGAGAACAGAGAACGACCTCTGAGGCCTTTCCTTCTATCATGTAAATTATAAAGGATCAAACTGAGAGTTGTCAGGCTTGCTAGTAAGCTCCCTTACTCATTGAGTCATCTCACTAGCCCTAGAATGAGGATTTTATGGCCTAGTGGTAAATAAAGTTGTGTCAGAAATGTCTTTATGGCCAGCCTACCCACAGAGAAGCAGAGAATTCAGAGTAATGTGTCTAGGTTTTATGGCTGACTTTGAGGGAGAAGTGTAGGCATATATTTTTCACAATTTACTTAAAAAAGAGTTCAACCTCCCCTCTAGCCCACCACCCACCAGAGGTAGTAGAAAAGAAAGGTTATGAGAATATGGGGAAGTGGACCTGTTTAGAAACAGTTCTTCAGGGTGATTCCAATCTTTGTTGTTCTCAGTTTAGTCCACTAGCAGATACCACACAAGGACCAGCAAGGACAGTTCAATCCAGAAGTGTTGGGAGCTGACTTTTAGCAGAAAGTGGCTAGAAAGCAGCTCTCAACTTAGCAGTCATCTCGAGCCATATACCCTGATAGAGACTTGTTTTTCAACAGCCTACAACAGCTGAATCACACTCTGACAAACATCTTGTTTATTCCACATAGCTTGTTTTGCTGTTTAGTGACCCCAGCTGCATGGTGCACGTGGTAAAAGTGTCTTCACCTGTGTTCTCCTGCTTGTGCTTATAAATTCCCAGGATTTCCTTGTAGTAGAGTGAATAGGAAGTGAATAGGAGGTGTGGATATAGTGAATGGGAGACAGTAAAGTAAACTTGACTACAGATCCTCTGGCTTGTCTCTTTTCTTCGAGTCTCTTCCCCTTCTTCCCCCACTCTCTTTCTTGCTAGACCCTGACCTGAGGACCGGAGCAGCAGAGCAGTCTGGGACATTTTGACCCCCAAGTGTGGATCAGAGAGGGCTGCAACATTTTGGCTGCCCAAAGTGGAGCAGCTCGGGTCTCAACACAGAAGAAACCTTGAGGCTCTCCAATCAGCCCGAGTCAGCGGCAAGAAGCCACAGGAATCTCATAAGAACTTCTTTAGAGCAAGTTTCCCTCTATGAAGTCACCACAAGCAAAGTTCAACAACACAATGTAAGGCGAACCATCACATGTGTGTCATCAGAGAAAACTAGTGAGGCAGAACAAAGCAAGCCAATGCTCGAGCTCCTAATATCTGTGGGATCATATTTGTATTCTTTCTAAACATCATGCATCCTTTCACATGTCTGCTATAAAAACATCCTTTCGTCTGTGTCTGCTTCAGCAAAACCTTCTTTCACCTGTCTGCCCCAACAAAACATCATTATAACTCGTGTCTCCCAAGAAACCTCTCAACCTCACACTGGGGAGGAAAGATTCTAGTTTCCTGTCTTAGAAGGAGAGGGGACCAGGAGAAAGAACGTCAAGAAGTCACAAAGAGATTGTTTTGAGGCCCTTCTGTGAGTCTTAGATCTCAACTTACATCTCATCATCACACCTCTATCATTCTACCTTCTTCATTGAACTTTCCCCAGTATGACCAACTGATTCCCTATGAAATTCCCAGAATAACATCTAGTCTGCTAGCTGAGGAGCTTCATGAAGTCTAAGATCTTATCAGTTTTAGGGTAGGTAGGGTGGCTCAGCAGACAGAGGCACTTGCTAAAGCCCAGTGACTTTGAGTTCTCTCCCAAAGACCCTCATAACAGAAGGAAAGAACTACTACATGCTGGTGGTGCACAGAAACACATGCGGACAAAACACCCACATAAAGTTTTAGAAAAATAAATAAAATTTAGGAAATAAAAATTTATAAATTATTTTAAAAAGTCAGTTGTAAGTCACATTTTTCTAGTTCCAACTATTTTCCTAAAAATTTTATGATGTCATTGTTTTAAAGTCAAAAAAAAAATCTTCAACACTTTTTTATTGGATATTTCCTTTATTTACATTTCAAATGTTATCCCTTTTCCTGGCTCCCCCCCTCCCCTGCTTCTATGAGGACATTCCCCCACCCACCCACCCACTCCCACTGAAGACCCCCAAACTCGGGAGACCCTTCCTCAAGTCTTGACCCCAAAATCACAAGAAACCATACCTGGATGCAATCAGCAGAGGTTTATTGGGGAGAGTTGGCTAGCCAAGGTCAAAACTGCTCGTCCACGCAGGAACAGAATTTTGACAAAAGGCCAGCAAGCTGAGTGTTTTATTTATTTATTTTTTTATAGCATGGGGTGGGAAAAGGAAGGAATTTTCACGAGGTTACACATGATTGGTTGTTTTACAAATTTTGAACATAAGCAGGCTGTAACACTGGGAAAACCTCAAGGGGGTGGGGGGTAACCAAGAACAGTGGAAAGTTAGCTACTTCTTGGAACCACCCAGATGACTTATATTCTTGCTTTGGGCCTTCCCCACCCTGAGGCTTGAGGGATGTTAATCCAGCAAGTGTCCTCTGATTCAGGGATAATGCCCTTCACCGGGAATGTTTCCAGGGGCAGTGAAAGCCTGAAATCTTACATTCAGTTCCGCCTTCTGTTACCTGCATTCTCTTGCTCAGGTTTAGGGTAAAGAAAAAGCCTGTATATATTCCACAAAATGGTCTTTATAATTTTTCACTCTACACCACCTCCTTGCCCTTGAATTCCCTTACACTGGAGTGTAAAGAAATGTTCAACATCCTTAGTCATCAGGGAAATACAAATAAAAACAACCTTGAGATTACACCTGACACCAGTCAGAATGGCTAAGATCAAAAACTCAGGTGACAGCAGATACTGTCGAAGATGTGAAGAAAGAGAAATTGATTTCCAGAATTTCTCCATTCTGGAAATCAGTCTGGCAGGTCCTCAGAAAATTGGACATAGTACTACCTGAGGACCCAGCTATACCACTCCTGGGCATATACCCAGAAGATGCTCCAACATATAAATTTTTTTAGAATGATTTTCTTTATATATATATATATATTTCTCTTTCCCCCTTCCCCTCAGTCTCTCCCTGCCACCTTCCCTTTGTCTCCAATCCACTCCCTTTACCTCCCCTCAGAAAAGAGCAGGCCTTCCAAGGACACCAACCAAATATGGCATTATAAGCTGCAATCAGACTAGGCACATATTCTCACATCAAAGCTAAACAAAGTAACCCCGTAGGAGGAAAAGGATCCTAAAGACAGGAAAAAGAGTCAGAAACAACCCCTGCTCACACTGTTAGGAATCCCACAAGTACACCAAGCTACAGAACCATAATATGTATACAAAGGTCCTAGATCAGACCCATACAGGCTTCCTGAGCTCTGTGAGCCCACTTTCATCCAGGTCAGTTGATTCTGTGGGCCTTGTTCTTGTGATGTCCTTGAATCCTCTTGTTCCTTCAATCTTTCCTCACATTCTCCATAGGACTTCCTGAACTCTGCCTAATATTCAGCTGTGGGAATCTGCATGCTTCCCATTAGTTGCTTGATGAAGTCTCTCTGGTTTCTCTGATGACCGTTATGATAGGCTCTGGTCCCAGCACATCCTGCAGACATGCCAATCTGTAGGTCAAAGGTTTTGTGCAGGATTGGTGTCCCAATCCCTTTATTGCAGGCCTTGCCTGGTACAGGGAATGGCCAGGTCAGGCTCTGTGTCCATGTTACTAGACGTCTTTGCTAGGGTTATTCTCATAGATTCCATCGAGTTTCTACTGCACTAGGTCTCTACCTCACCCCTGAAATACAACCCAATTTTCAGTCATTTCTCCCAGTATTTTCTCCCTTATCCCTCCTATTCCCAACCCTATCCACCCCCAGTCCAGCAACAAAATCTATTTCCCCTTCCTGGAGAGATCCTTGTGTATATCCTTAACACCTATTTCTTACTTAGCCTGTCTGGATCTGTGGATTATAGAACAATTGTCTTTACTTCATAGCAAATATCCACTTGTAAGTGAATACATGCCACGCTTGTCTTTCTGGGTCTTGGTTACCTTACTCAGGATGATTTTTTTTTTTTAGTTCTATTCATTTGTCTGCAAATTTCATGATGTCATTTTTTTTAACAGTTAAGTAATACTCCATTGTATAAATGTGTCATTGTTTTATCCATTCTTCAGTTGAGGGACATTTAGGTTGTTTCCAGTTTCTGGCTATTATGAATAAAGCTTCTCTGAATATAGTTGAACTAAAATTTTATTTATTTATTCTTATGTATGCTTTTTGCATGTTTATAGGTATACCAAGTGCATGGCTGGCACTGGTGGACGGCTGAAGTAGGTGTCTGATCTCCTGAAACTGGAGTTGTAAGTCTTCATGTGGGTGCTGGAACTTAACCTGGGTTGTCTGGACAGGAACAAGTAATCTTAACCACTGATCCATCTTTCCAGCCTTCTAGGTTCAACATTTTTTGGTGACCTGAAAGAAAGCTAATATATTTTACAACTTTTAAAAACTTGATTTGATTTGGTTGATTGTTTATGCTTGTTATTTTGTATTTTGGGATATCAGGGATAGAACCTGATTGCTGACTATGCTCTCAACTCCCAAATGAATTTTTACATTATTTATTTGTTAATTTATGCAGAATTTCATATAGTTCAGGCTGGCCTTTAATTCACTATGTAGCCAAAGCTGTCCTTGCATTACAGCTTCTCCTGCTTCAACCTCCATCATAATACAATTAGATGTATACAATACTGTGCCCAGCTCACAAATGGGAATTTTAAATAGCCAAATCTGTTTGAGAGTGTATACAGTTAAGGCATGTATGAGAAAAATATGAATGTAATTGAAATAGTACAGTCGTTGCATTAATGCAGATCTCCCATTTGGTGGTGTTTGGCATATAGTCAGTGATGAAGAAGTTACTTTCTGTGGTAGCTCAAAGCATTACTTCAAAGTTCTATTTATTAGGGGGTTCAGTGGACTTAAAAGTTGAAAGCTGTCTATGTTGTTACCTCTCACCCAGTTGTGCCCTTAATACTGCCCACTGGAAATGGAGGATACTTTTACCCATGGAGCTGGCTTTTGATGACTCAAAGGTTTTCAGTCCTTCAATGACTGTTCATTAAATATAATTTACTTTGAAGAACTCCATTCCCTGTACTTAATTAACCCCTCTTCCTTAGCTCTCAGCGCTTCTCCTTTTTCTTTTTTTATAAAATAGGTTTCACTATGTAGCCCAGGCTTGCCTAGAACTCGTGAGCTTCCTATCTCTGCCTCCTGATTGCTAGCATTACAAGTGTGTGCCGCCATACCCAGCTTAATTCTCAGTTTAATGTTACTTCCTGGACCTCCAATGAGTCCCTCCCATTCACCCTTCCTTTCCTTGCTTTTCAATGGTGCTGAGGATTGAAGTGAAAGCATTTTGCATACTATACCTCTGCCACTGAGATGCACACCCAGCCCCAGTGTGTTCATTTTTAAATGGGAAAGGAAGGGGGTGCAGAGTACAGAGGGTCAAAAGCACAGCCTTTCCTCACACAGCTTGGCTTTTTTTCTCAGTTGAGAAGGCTGTCAGTGCTAAGCATGCTCCCCTAGATTTCATTGTCTGCAATGTGTTATAATTCCATTGTAAAGAAGTTTGGATATTCTAGTATTTTGCTTTTGACTTTTTCTAGCGGAGGAAGCCACAAATCTAAAGTAAACAGAGTAATAAAACTCATATACAGGAATTACAAGCTACTGTCTTAAAAGTAATTTGGGGTTGGGTGAGATGGCTCAGAAAGTAAAGGTACCAGCTTGTAAGCCTGATGACCTACATTCAACCTCAAGGACCGACTTCTTGACAGGAGAGAAATGATCCCTGTAAATTGTCCTTTCATCTTCAGACATGCTACATGGCAAGTGAGACCCTTCAAGAAAGGGTCTCACTTAACATTTTAACATTTAAAAAAGTTAAAAAAAACTATTTAAGAAAGTAATTTGAGGGGCTGAGGAGATAATTCAGTGTGTAATATTTGCCAATAAAGACCCATTTTGGAGTTTGGATATGACTGGATTTTTTTTATTGTTGTTAAAAGTTATCAGAGACTTCCTGTTTCCAAATCTTCCCAGTCTCAAAATGTTGAATGATTGTGATTTTCATGTTTTCTAATCAGTATGTGAGTCTGACATTCTTTTATCTTTTTCCCAAACCAGGATCTCACAGCCCCAATGACTGTGAATTCATGATCCCCCTGCCCTAGTATGAGTGCTAGAAGACAGAAAAGCTTAGGATACATTTTTAATTGTGTATCACACTGTTATATAACTTTGTCTGGGAAGGCAACAGATCTTCAGGCAAACTTCATTTTTTTAATGTTTTTTTGAGACAGGGTTTCTCTGTGTAGTCCTGGCTGTCCTGGAACTCACTCTGTAGACCAGGCTGGACTCGAACTCAGAAATCTGCCTATCTCTGCCTCCCAAGTGCTGAGATTAAAGGTGTGCGCCACCACCGCCTGGCAAACCTCATTTTTAAAATAGCTGTACACAAATGTCCATTTGACTTTTGAGATAACTGAGTCAGCATGATTTCACCACCAAGTGAGGTCCTTTACTCTGCCTTGTGAAACACTGGTGATTCTGCTTTCAGTTAAGGAAATACTGTCCTCAGAACTCCAATAAAGCTTTGCCTTTATTGTTTGACTACTGAAGAGAAACAAATAAATGCACATATATATTTGGAGAACACTGTGTCAAATATGTTTTGGGAGGATTATTTGTTTTGACTGAAGTATTATTATTATTATTATTATTATTATTATTATTATTATTATTTTGTGGTACCAGTGCAGTGCCTGGCAAATGCTAAACAAGTACTCTATCTCTGAGCTCTGTCCATAGCTCCTGACTTCTTTTTAAGGAAATGTTTTATTTTATTTATTTAGCATTGTGTTCATGTATCATGGCACCTGTATGGAGGTCAGAGGACAACTCTTTGAAGTTGGTTCTCTCCTTCCACCATGTGGTGGGGATTGAACTCAGGTTTGGCAACAAGTACTGGCCACCACCTTAGTTTTTTTTCTTTTAAATCTACTCATAAGGAAATCATTTTGAAGTTATCTTAACTCATGCTGTTGTATTCTCATCTGCCTACTGTTGTCCTCTGTCACAGATCCCTACATCCCAATCTACACATTGTTCCCTGGTCTTTCAGAACTAAGCCTGGGGTGGCTGCTAGGGAAACAGCCCAAGTTTTCTCAGTCTAAATTGGAAAAGACATCTGAAGGCCTTTTGCAGGAGGTTTTTATTATTAGCTTTTTATAGTTTTAAAAAAAGTCCTAAAGAAGATGTGTTGATAAGTCTTCAAGGTTTACGAAGATAAGAGAGAAAGAATTTTCAAAAATCAAAGCATTTTCATTTGCAAGCAGGGCAAGAGGGCAGTGGAAGGCAGAAAAACAGCTGAGCTGTGCGAAGTCACAGAGAAAATGGGAGTGGTGGAGACAGAGTTGAGCAACATGTGAATATGTCTTTATTATCGTCACAGGGATCAGTATGACAATTGCCTTGAGGAATCTGCAGGCAGTTCAGGGTTTGTTTGGATTTTGTATTGTTTGCTTGGTTTTATCAGGCAGTTAGGATTTTTAAAACTCTGTCTGGAAAGGAAACGGTCGAAATGTCAAATATCAGAGCCTTTAGTGGCTTGAGCCTGTGTCTAGCCTTTTTCCTGCTTTTCAGATTTGCAAACCTCTCCTGACACCTGCATAGTGTTCCAGTAGTACAAGTAGTCATGATGTTTTACAGTTCTACAGAGCCATCCACTCCCAGCTCTTTACCCAGGGTTGGAGAATGGAGGCAGCTAAGGAAGGAGTTCACAGCTCCTGCTATTTCACTGTATTTACTGCCTTAACAGTGTGCTTCCTGCAAAATGTAGGCGAAAGTGGGTATATTAGTACCTATTTAAGATGACAGAAGGATTACTTTGGCTGAGGACACCTAAAAAAAGCAGACACAAGAAGCCTTTCTAATTTTCCCCTTTTCCCTGAAAACAAGAAGGAAAACCTCAGGTGGAAAGATATATTTCATTATCAGGAAAATTAAACATTTTTCCATCGGGAGTCCTAGTCAGGAAAATCCTGAGTGAACACTCTTAAAATAATTAACTTCCCTTAGCCTACCATATAACATAGTGACTTTTCCATAAGAGCCTCTTTCTGTTCAACTTACTGCATGATAACATTGACTTTTATAACTTCTCTGGGTATGGCCTCTATGTCACGTGAAATATATATTCAGTTTGTATACTCATCTGTGAATATACTACATACCAAGTTAATACTCACACCAAGGTGGTGACTTAAGGAGAGAGTTTGGACTCCCCTCCACTATCAGCACTGGTAGAATCAGAGCTTAGTCAAGACTTTAGTCAAGAGTTAACTGCAAGGGGCCTTGTGATGTTTGTCCTGTCAGGAATTCTGATCTGTTCTCAGTCCTTGGCCTTCCAGTCCAAGGCCACAGTGATCACTCTAGCAGACTGAAGACTCTGCTTGAATGTGTTCCTCTTTCTTCATTGTCTTTCTTTCCTCCTTTCCTTCTTCTGGAACAGGGCCTCATGCAACCCAAACTAGCCTTGAATTCACTGTATAGCTGAGGATAACCTTGAACTCCTAATCCTCTGTTCTTTACTTCCCAAGTGCTGAGATGATAGGCATATACCATTGTGTCAGGCTATTGGGGTATTTAGTTTTGTTTTCAGACAATATCTTCCTAAGTACTAAGGGCTGGCCTCAAATGCTTTTTCATTATACCTCAGTCTCTTCAGTGTTGGGATTCTTTTCTCATAACAAAGTATAATAAAGACAATAAATGATTTTTCTGTAATAGAGGATACCAATCTGAGTGCCCTTGAGTGATTACTGTAAAAAAATGAGGGAAGTTGGTTGGGGCACAAAAGGACTAGCAGAATCTAAAAAGTTTTCAATCTCTTTAAAGAAGATGATGTCCACTGATATGTTGTCAGAAATCCCTTAAAGAAGTTAATTGATCATTTACTGAGAAAAATTTACTAAGTATAATTTGTTATCTCATTTAACCCATATAACCAATTTCTGGACTTCAAGTTTATGATTGTGGGATTTTGAGCTGAATTATGAATTGAAACAAAACATGTATCTCGGGCCGGCAGTGGTGGCGCACGCCTTTAATCCCAGCACTTGGGAGGCAGAGGCAGGCGGATTTCTGAGTTCGAGGCCAGCCTGGTCTACCGAGTGAGTTCCAGGACAGCCAAGGCTATACAGAGAAACCCTGTCTCAAAAAAACCAAAAAACCCAAAAAAAAAAAAAAAAAAAAAAAAAAAAAAACCCAAAAAAAAACAAAAAAAAAAACACCCATGTATCTCTGGTTCAAATTCCATACAAGAAAACATTAGCCTATAACTCCTTCTCTTTACCATTTCCTCTCAACCAACAAGCCAATGTGCATCCTGTCCTATCTAGAATCTGGAAGAGAAAGTGAAAAAACTCAAAGGAGGATTCTCACTCAAGTCTCAGGACGGTGCCCACCCAAAAACTTACGAGAGACCAGCTTGCTGTAAACACATGAGGCAGTGTAATATCAGAGCTCTGGGCCAGCCCATATCTCCATATCTCACATAGGGGATAGAGGGACTGACCCAAAGGCTCACAGGATTAGGACTTTTATAGGCAAGGGGTGGGGGAAGTGGGAGATTTTTACATGGGTACACATGATTGGTTGTTTTACATTTTTGAACATCAGTGGGCTGTATAGGCCGAGCGGGCCCAAAAGGGGGAAGGGTGGAAGAACACCAGATGGCCCATTACTCATTTGGACATATCTCTGTTCTTCTAAGGATGTCCTTGCATATTTTTTTTATCATTCATGGTCAGTCAGTTTCTGGAAGGCTTTACAGGCCTTTGTCCTTGTCTTATTATTATTATTATTATTATTATTATTATTATTATTATTATTATTAGTTATTTTCTGTAACTAATTAACTAGGCCCAAAACTGCTGACAGGCATTTTTAACTATTTAGGTTAGGGAAAAGGAATCACAGGGTCCTGCTATTTTTATTAGTTTGGGCCTATTTCAAAATTTTCTTTCAAAAGGACATTCAAGGGCAAAGCCTTACATGCTCCACAAACTGGGCCAAATTCCTCATTTAAGTTTTGTGAAATGCATTTCCCAAGCAGCAACCTAAGTGCTTCAGCAGAGGAAAAAGTAACTGCCAACACAGACTGAAGCGGGCCAACCTTGACAACTTGGCCTGTGAAGGACAGCCTCCGCCAGGGGCATGGGAGTTGGAAGGACGTGTCACTTGGACTAGGACTTTCCAAAACCACAGCTGAGGGCCCAAACAGGACAGTCATCTGGACCTTTCATTTACTTTGATTTTATACGTGTGTTTAATTCCAAAGTGGGAAAACAAAACAAAACAGGAAATGAAGCCGGTTAACATCAAGGAGACCAGGAGGCAAACTGAAAAAAAAAAAAGAACAAAAAGAGTAAACACTTCAGTGAGTCACAACCTTTCAGGACTCAGCGTGGGAACCAGGAGACACCCCAAGGGAGAATAGACTTAGAGCTCTTTGAAGAGTAGCAGCTTCTATAGAAATAGAAGGGAGCAGCCATATGCTGCAGTGAGGCCAGTCAGAGGATGGAAAAATGATTTTGTTTGTGGAAATTAACTTGGGAATAATACCTTAATTGGCAGCTCTTGCATATTAGCCACTCACTCTTTGTTGTAGAGAGAACAATCCTTAAGGGTCTTTCCCCTTAGGCTTCTAATGCTGCAACTGTTATGGATGATATGGCACTTCAAGTTGGGAGGAAAGTTTGTGTGTTGTTCTTAGGTAAACATTGTAAATTTAGCCAGCTGTGGTGGATCTCGTCTTTAAGCTCCGCTGCATGAGCTCAAGGCCAGCCTAGTCTACATAGGGAGTTCCAGGTCAAAAAGCACTACATAATGAGACACTGTCTCAAAAACGAAAGAAAAAATGGTAATTAAAAACATGACTATAATGCAATTATAATGTTTCTACTTTATCTTTCTTCCCTCAAAACCTCCTATATATCCCTCCTTGTCCTCCTTCAAATCATGGCCTCTTTTTGTTCACTAGTTGTTATTGAATCCATATATGTATTTACACATATATTCCTAGATATAATCTGATCAGTCCATATAATGTTACTTTTAATGTATATTTTCAGGGCTGATCATTTTGTATTGTACAACCAATTGGAGTTCTTCCCTGGTGAAGACCAGCTCTTCTGCTCCCAGCTTTCTTTAGATGCCTTTAGGTCTTTGTACAGAGTTTGGGCTTCATGTTATTCCCCCTCCGTTTTGTCTTGTTTATTGGTATCATCCTTGTTCAGGTCAGATTTGGGTAGTCATGTTGATAAGATTCTACCAGAGTAGCTTTTGATAAGAGGAGGCACAATCAAGTGGTAAACTCCCTGATCTTTTAGCTCTTATAATCTTTCTACCCATTCTTCTACAAAAAGGGGTGAATTTGAAGTCATGATGTTGGGTCAATGATAGAAAATGGTAGAAATTTTGTTCGCTGAGGCTCAGTAATTCTCATACTTGGTTATGTATATAAAAACTACTGATGCTTAGTTCCATCCCTCCTTTGACAGATTCTCTTGCAATTCAGGTGCTGTGTGGCTATCACAATAAGGACAACTTTTCATTTTATTATTTATTTATTTGTTTTGATGATCTAAGATCTGATCATTTATTTTGCTACTCATTTTTAAATTTTTATTTTATTTTTTTTACTTATTCACTTTACATCCTGATCACTGACCTCCTCTCTGGCACCCATTCCCATAATCCTTCCCCCGCCCCACTCCCATCCTCTTCTCCTCTAAATAGTTGGGTCCCCCATGGATGTCCCCCCCACCCTGACACTTCAAGTCTCTGCAAGGATAGGTGCTTCCTCTCCCATTGAGGCCAGACAAGGCAGCCCAGCCAGAAGAACATGAATAGGCAACAGCTTTTGGGATAGCCCCCATAACAGTTGTTCTGGACCCACATGAAGACCAACTTGCATATCTGCTATATATGTGTGGGGAGGCCTAGTTCCTGCCCATATATGCTCTTTTATTGGTTGTTCAGACTCTGACAGTACCAAGGGTCCAGATTAGTTGACTCTGTTGGTCTTCCTGTGGAGTTCCTATCTCCTTTGGGGACCACATTTTTTCCTCCTATTCTTCCATAAAAGTCGCCACGCTCCATGGGCTATTTAGCTATGGGTGTCTGTATCTGTCTGAGTCAGCTGCTGGGTGGAGCCTCTCAGAGGACAACTTGCTCTTGTCTGCAAGCATAACACATAGATAGTGTTAGGGATTGGTGCTTGCCCTTTGGATGGGTCTCAAGTTGAGCTGGTTATTGGTTGGTCATTCCCTCAGTCTCTGCTCCGTCTTCTACTCCTGTGTTTCTTGTAGACAGCATAAATTTTGGGTTGAAAGCTTTGTGGGTGGGTACATGTCTCTATAGCTCCACTGAGGTTCTTGTCTGGTTACAGGAGGTAGCTTCTTCAGGTTTCATATCTCCAATGTAGTGAGTCACAGCTAAGGTCACCCCCCATTGATTCTTGAACAATAGTGAAAAAAACTGCATGGTATTGGTACAGAAACAAACACAATGATCAATGGAATAGAATCGAAACCCCAAAAATAAACCAACACACCTATGGACAATTGATTTTAGACAAAGAAGCCAAAACCACACAATGGAAAATGAAAGTATCTTCAACAAATGGTGCTGGACTAACTGGATGTCAACATGAAGAAGAATGAAAATAGATCCATACTTATCATCCCACACAAAACTCAAGTCCAGGTAGATCAAGGTCTTCTACATAAAAGCAGATACACTAAATCTCATGGAAAAGAAAGGGGGAAATACCTTTGAATCCATTGGTACAGGAGACAATTTCCTGAATAGAACACCAATGGCTCAGGCTCTAAGATCAACAATTGATAAATGGGACCTCATGAACCTGCAAAGCTTCTGTAAGGCAAAGGACACTGTCAGTAGGACAAATTGGAAGCCTACAGATTGGGAAAGGATATTCACCAACCCTACATCTGTCAGAGGGCTAATATCCAAAATTTACAAAGTACTCAAGTAGTTAGACACTAACAACCTAAATGACCCAATTAGAAATGGGGTGTAGAGATAAACAGAGAATTCTCAACAGAGGAATCTTGAATGACTGAGAAACACTTAAAGAAACATTCAAAGTCCCTAGTCATCAGGGAAATGCAAATCAAAAGGACTCTGAGATTTCCTCTCATACTCCTCAGAATGGCTAAGATCACAAGCTCAAGTGATGCTGGCAAGGATGTGTAACAAGGGGAACAGTTCTTCATTGCTGATGGGAGTGCAAACTTGTATAACTACTCTAGAAATCAGTATGGCCATGTTTCAGATAACTGGGAAAATAGTTCCTCAAGACCCAGCTATACCACTCCTGGGCATATACCCAAAACGTGCTCCAAAGTCCTGCAAAGACACTTGCTCAACTATGTTCATAGCAGCTTTATATTTGTAATAGCCAGAAAATGGAAACAACCTAGATGCATCTCAACTAAAGAATGGATAAAATGTTTTCAACCCCGTCAGAAATCCAGAATGACTGAGTTAACTATAATTGTGGGAAGCACAAAGCATAGCTTCTAAAACTTATAGTCTCATAGCCAATCCTGGCTATTTACCTTGAGAGAAAAGATTTGAGTGGATGGTTTTCAGCTGACATTCATTTTAAAGCCAAGAAAAAAGCCAGGTCCAGAACTAAGTGTTTCAGTTAGGATAGATGACAGAGGTTCTGGTTAGTCAACAAATGGACTGGCTATTAGGACTATCTTGTACCTCACTGGTACAATCCAGAACTAAGTGTTTCAGTTAGGATAGACGACAGAGGTTCTGGTTAGTCAACAAATGGACTGGCTATTAGGACTATCTTGTACCTCACTGGTACAAATTGGCATAATTATGCTCTAATTGTATTTGAGAGAAAAGTTTTATTTAGCAGGAAGGGTGATATGTAGGAGGAGCTAAGGTGGGAGGAGTACTGAGAGAAAGAGAAGGAGTAAGGAGAGGAGAAGAAGGAGAGGAGAAGCTAGGTGATGAGAGAGAGAAAGAGGGGGGAGACAGGGAGGCAGATGTTCACGTATTTCCACCAGTCAAAGATAGTTGATATATCTAGGTTGGGTAGTGGGTTACACCTCTGATTGAGCAATACCAAACTTATAAAGCCTATGATTAACATTTTAAAAAAATGTATAAATGCAAAAAGGAAAAGGGGGCATGGGACAGGGGTTTTCTAAGGGGGGATGGGGAAAGCAGATGGCATCTGAAGTGTAAATAAAATATCCAATAAAAAAGAATGGATAAAATGGATAAACTAAAAAATGGATAAAGAAGGGATAAAATGTAGTACATCTTACACAATGGAATACTATCCAGCTACCAAAAATACAGACATGAATTTTGCAGACAGATGGATGGAACTTGAGAATATCATCCTGAGTGAGGTAACTCGGTCCCAAAAGGATTTACATGATATGTATAGCCTATACAAGGTTATAAATGGATATTAGCCATAAAATGCAGGTACCATATTACACTCCACAGACCCCAAGAAGCTAAACAAGAAAAGCCAAGTAAAGAAGTTTGAATCCCACTTAGAAAAGAGTCATAAGAGGAGATGGAGGGAGGTAACTGAAGGGAAATGTGGGTTCAGGATTAGTTGTGGGGAAGGACAAGAGAGATGACTAGGTGCTCATGAAAATGAATGGGAATCTGCAACTGAAGGTGGTGAGGAGGCAGAGAGCATCTCCAGGATGAGACAGAGACCTGGGATAAGAAAGGCATTGGAAAATATTTTGCTATGCTCAAAGATTCTATTAACTGAAGATAATTTTGATACAATATATTCTGATTATGCTTTCTTCTTTCCCACCTCCTCCCATATCCCAACTTCCCCACACAGAAAACCCATAAAAACAAAATCAGAAACCATAACATATAAGCAAAAGACCTGTAAGGGAAAAAAATGCTTACATAAAGCATTGTAAGAAAAAAAAAACTCCAAAAATAGTATTGAGTTAAATTTGTGTTGGCCATCTAGTACTGGGCATGTGGTCTGGCTTTAAGTGTGGCTTGTATATCCAGTAAGATTTCACTGGAGAAAACTGTTTTCTTTGTAAGTGGTCATCAATTTGAAATAAGTTTTGAGTTAGTGATAGGGACTTGTGTTTACACTGCCTCTCAGCACTGGGACTCCTTCTGGCTTAGACCTGAACAGGCTTTGTGCATGCTGCCACAGTCTCTGTGAGTTCATATGTGTGTCAGTTTTATTTTGTCTTGGAGGACTTGTTTCTTTAGTGTCTTCCATTCCACTGTCTTTTACATTCTTTCATACTCTTCTTCAGAGTTCCCTGATTCCTTATGGGAGAGATTTGATGGAGATATCCCATTTAGGACTGAGTTTTCCAAAGTCTCTCACTCTGCACATTGTTGAGTTGTGGTCTCTGTGTTTGTTCCTATCTACTGGAAGAAGAAGCTTCTCTGCTGATGGCCTAGCAAGATATTGATATATGAGTAGCAGAATGTCACTAGGAGTCATTTTATTGTTATATTCCTTTATAAGAACATTGGTATTTGGTTTTCTCCTAGATCCATGATCCATCTAGTTTCAAGTTATTGGCCATCTGAGCAGTGTAGGGCTTGGGTTCTATCACATGGAGTGGGACTCTATTCCAATTATGATATTTCTTGGTTACTCTCACAACTTTTGTGCCATGGTTGCATTAGCACATCTTGTAGGCAGATCACTATTTTAGATTACAAGTTTTGTAGCTGTATTGGTATTTATCTTTCTCCTTTGATAGTGTGCAGAGTACCTTCTGGTACCATGAACATTAGTCAATAGGGGTGAAGGTTTCATCTGGATTTCCCCATTGTCAGTGGGTTGTGCGGCTGTCAAACAATTCTTATTTTTTGGCTGGACTAAGACTTAGAAGTGTTCTCAGTGGGTACTGCCAATGTCTCTTTCCAATCTGTTCATGGTGTTTTCCTTTGGCTTTCTTCTTTCTCTTTATCAAAAGTTTAGCATATTCTTTAGCCTTCTTCTTATTTTTCTTAGTGTACTGTTTCTTCTGAGCAGTATGTTGGCATTTGTGTTGCAGGTCATGTATGGTAACAAGATGCTGAATTTGGGGTGCTTTGGTTCTGACCTTCTTATTCTCTTAATTCTGACAACATATAGTCAGGCATCATCTTCTTTAGAGAAATTGCAAGCATTTGGATTCTGCTAGTTCTTTTGGGCCTTAACCACTGAGACACTAGTATCTCTTAGTTCAAGAATCAATCCTCCCTGCCCCCTCTTTGTTACTTTCACACTAGCCAAGTTGAAAACACATGGCATCCACAATGCATCCTGACAGATTTGTACTTCTTCTCTCCAGTTCATGTTTTTTTCTTTTCTATTTTATTTTATGTTTTATTGGATATTTTATTTACATTTCAGATGCCTTCCCTTTTCCCCATCTCCCCCCCCAGAAAAACCCCTATCCCATGCCCCCTTTTGCTTTTATACACTTTTAAAAAATGTTAATCAAAGGCTTTATAAGTTTGGTAATGCTCAATCAGAAGTGTAACCCACTACCCAACCTAGATATACCAACTATCTTTGACTGGTGGAGATACATGAACATCTGCCTCCATGTCCCCCCTCTCTTTCTCTCTTTCATCACCTAGCTTCTCCTCTCCTTCTTCTTCTCCTCTTCTTACTCCTTTTCTTCCTCTCAGTACTCCTCCCACCTTAGCTCCTCCTACACATCACCCTTCCTGTTAAAAGGAAACTTTTCTCTCAAAATACAATTAGAGCATAATTATGCCAATTTGTACCAGTGAGGTACAAGATAGTCCTAATACCCAGTCCATCATTTTGTTGACTAACCAGAACCTCTGTCATCTCTCCTAACTAAAACACTTAGTTCTGGACCTGGCTTTTTTCTTGGCTTTAGAATGAATGTCAGCTGAAAAACATCCACTCAAATCTTTTCTCTCAAAGTAAATAGCCAGGATTGGCTATGAGACTATAAGTTTTCAACCCCGTCAGAAATCCAGAATGACTGAGTTAACTATAATTGTGGTAAGCACAAAGCATAGCTTCTAAAACTTAGCCAATTTATAGAGACCTCTGAACACCTGGACAGTCCCTATACTCCAAAACGTTGGAGCATCTGATCTTCAGCCTTCTGGCCCAGGATCATCTGACAGACCTAGTGATGCAGAATTATTAAGAGCTGATTACTCTGCCTAGGCAGATATAATCAGTCGACTATTCTGCAAGTGTGTCCTTTTCTGGACAGTAATTTGTCTGTAGTTGGAAAGAGGCAATTCTTGCCTAGTGGCTGTCTCACCACAACTGGAGTAACTCCAAAGATGCTCAATTTCTTCTTAGAATCCAATGCAAGAAGCTGTCAGGAGCAGACAGGTCTCTAATCAACATGAACATTAATACAGAAATGTTTGTAATGTCAATTCTGTGGAATTCTGACGTTTTGAAAACCAACTATCCATGTAAGGTAATCTGGACTGTCAGTTCATAGTTTAGAAACAAGAATTCTCATTAATCAACAGCAGACATAGTTGGACATTGATCAGGATACTTTAATTTATGGAAAAACCTTGTACTACAGATTCAGATCACGCATAACCCTTTCACTCTTCTCTCAGAGCATCAGCAGCTATTTCTATGAACCATGTGCTTCTCTTAGAAAGTACCAAGCTTGCATTCCTTTCCTACTTCAATAAGTTCCTGACAGCTGGTGGTTGAGACAGAGTATTCAGCTTCTTCTTGACACAGCTTAAGGCCTAGCAGATACCATGAAAAAGTAATAACAGCTTTTAAAATTGCTTCGGGGGCTTCAAATCATTCCTACCCACTAAAGGATGTGTTCTTACAGTCCAAAAATCTATATTTCAAATAATACCACCTAATATTCTGATTTTTCCCCTATGGAAGAAAACAATATAAAGGAAACATTCATACTGTCATGAAAGTAGTTCCATATCTCTTACCTTGTCAAAAATAAATTCAAATCAGGAGTGGTAGCTCATGTTTGTCATCTCAGCACTTAGAGAAATGAGTCAGGAGGATTATTGTGAATGTGAGGGCAACCATGGCTACACAGTGAGTATCAGGGCAACCTGGCTTATAGAATAAAACTTTGCCTCAGTAACAGTGTGTTTAAGGGGAGTAGTTTATTAGATGACTCAGCAGGTTAGAGTAACTTGCGATCAAGCCTGGCAACCTGAGTTCTGTCTGTGGGACTCTCAAAATGAGAGATTAGCAACACCAGAAAGTTGTCCTCTGATCTTCACTGTGACATGATGGCATGAACATATACACACACAAAATAAATGAACAAAATAATTTAAAATATGTAGATTGTTAAGGGCTATGCATATTGCTTAGTGGTGCAGCACCTACTTAGCATATACAAGGCCTGACTTTTCATCTCCAGCAGTACAAAAAAAGATGGCAAGTTTTACATTATGTTTTTTTCCCCAGTAAAAAAAAAGAGTCTTGGTTTTAAGCATCAGAAACAAAATCTGGGTATTTAAAGGAAATAATCTAATCTTTGGAAGATTATTATATAAATTATTCTCAGGTGTTCTGGGAAGGTTGATGATCCAAACTCAAGCTATAAGAAAAAAAAAGGCTGGTAAGATGGCCTAGCAGATAGGATACTTGCCACAAAGCATGATGATCTGAGTTACAGCCTTAGAGTTCAAATGGTGAAAGTATAAAATTCACACACACACACACACACACACACACACACACACCACACACACTTAAACAAACTAATAAATGCAATTTTTTAAGAAAGAAAAATGAAGACTGGGAACTTTGTCTATTCTCTTGACTGGGAAACATTCTGTGATGAATTTCAGGTTTTCAAATATCCTGAAACTACCGTCCACCCCCCACAACCAAGAGGAAGCACTGTCTAAAAGGAGTCAAAGTTCCAGCAGAAGATTACAGCTCACTCTTTTTATGACAGGAAGAGTCATGTAGTCACAAATTATGAAACTGCTTGGCTAAGGGCTCACCAGCATGCAAGACATTCAGCATTTTGATCTGAGCCTGATTTTTTTGACATGATCTCGTTATTTAGATGGCCTGGAAGTCATTACAAAGACCAGACTGGCCTCAAACTTAGAGAGATCCTTCTGATTCTACTTCTGCCTCTACTTCCTGAGTACTGGGGTTAGAGACACGCACCACCAAGCCTGGCTTTCATTATGTATTTTTTTAAAAGTTTCTCTTTGGTGGGAGCTAAAAACAAAATCTGATTCATACTGATATTTTCACCAAAGTTATACAAAAGGAAATCATAATGTTGACTGTGAGAATTAAAGTTAAAATCAGATCTCAGCCCAACTAGCATAACCAGTGGGAACAATGGACAATAACCATGACTCTGATGAAATCCATTTCTCAGCTTAAAGGCACTGGGCTGGTGTTTCTCTTGCTCTATTCTTAGTACTAAATCAAACTTTGGGGAAACAGCTCCCATCAGTTTGAAACAATGGATATTCTCCCTGAATGCCATATATGTTCTGGTTCCCACTGTGGTGTAAATGTCATGACCTTCTTTCTTCCTACAGAAATTATAACAGAGATTTCCCTTCCGAAAGGAGGTTCACAGCAGCCTTAAGAGCATCAGTGTGTAGAGTCATGTTATGTGGCCCAAATCTGCCTTGAGATACAAGCAGTACTGTCGAAGTATAAAATATAGAGGAAAGCCCAACATCCTTGTAAGCTTAAGCTACTGCCAGGTCACTATTGAACTGATGACTATGGAAGACAGACAGGACACCCTGGTTTCCTGTGTAATAACTTCTACCTTTGGGAAAATAACTGAGTAAACAGGATGTGTGGCATACATAATATATATTCCTACAAATGAGTCTGAGCCTACAGGGAATGCATTTGGATCAAAGAAGCAGAAAGACTACTACGGTTCCAGCTTTGGTCATGATTAGGTCCAGAGTAGACAGTCTTTGCAGTTCAGATGAAACTCAGTGGGAACACAAACAATGCATTTTTCAGAGAAAACAGGTGAAGGGGAAAGAGGTCTTGGAAAGATGGAAATACTAAATATGTTCTGTACTGTGAGATTTTGGAGATTGAATGTCATGCCCTGCTTATTATCCTTGGATCTTCAGTGTGATGACTAGCAGTCAGAA